>NW_027456903.1:0-81503 GCF_040206685.1 Ascaphus truei
CAATTATCTTGGCCCTCGTATCTTCCCGATTCTCGCTGGCAAAGTTTGGTCCCTGCTCCACAGGAGTAGAGTTCATTCTCAACTCAGAGGCAGGGCTTTCTCTCGACTCCTCGGGGGCGGAGCTGGCTCTCGACTCCTCGGGGGCAGGGCTGGCTCTCGACTCCTCGGGGGCGGGGCTTAAATCTTCCTTGCACTCTTCCTCCTCCTCTCTCGATTTAACCTCAGCTTTTCCCACCCTGCTCTTCCTATTCCCTCCTTTCCTTCCACCCCCCTCGGTAGCCCCTGACGTTGAGGGCCCAGCCTCCGCCCCCCATTTTATTTCTCCTTCTTGCAGCCGCCTTGCTGGTCGCCTCTTCCTCTGCTCTCTTCTCATCCTTTTCTTGCCCTCTCGTTCTCCTCCTCCTGCCTTCTGCCTTCTCCGCTCCCTCTTCTTCTCCTCTCGTACTGGAACCTTTGCCGGGTCCTGCTGCCCCTGCCTCTTCCGGTTTCTGCCCCTCCGATGGGGTCACGGGCAGTAAAGGGGGCTCTGCGATCTCGCCCGCCACCTGCCGGGAACACATAATGTTATTGATCTCAAAAAGCACTCAACTAGGTAATAACATATAGAGCGCATTGAAGGCTGTGATCTTCTATGCCAAACTGGTTTGTGTGTGTGTGTGTCTGTGCGTGTGCGCATACGCACGCACAGTATACCTGTAAATCAATGTATGCGTCCATATTTAAAAATACCTCTGTATATAGGGGGGGGGAGCGAGAGAAAGGAGACAGAGGGAGGGAGAAAGGAGGAGAGGTAGAGAAAGAGAGGAGAGGGGGCGAGAGAGAGAGAGTGGGGGACAGAGAGAGGGGGGGATGTGATGGTGAGGGGGTAACCAGGCTCAATAATAAACGTTTAGCCCGTTTGGTTACCCCTGATCCAGGTATTGGGGTCCGGAAGTGTCAGCTCTTGAGCCCAGTGATTGCACATGCATTGAGAAGAATTATGCGACAATAAAGAAACGTTATGTTTTTGCCTTTCCAGGAGTGCCAGCAAGCAGAGATTGCTGGGCTATGAGGTTCAAGGGGGGGGCGGGGGGGTTACAGAGATAGTGTTGTGAGATTGTGCCTAGCTAGTCGGTGTCCAGAGTTGCTGGATACCCCAAAAATGTACCCGGGAATCAGGTCAGTATATATATATATATACTAGATATATATATATATATATAAATATGCACATTGCTCCGGCAAAATCTCCCCTTGAAAACGCTTGCGCGGACACACCGCTAGAATCCCCTGCTTCAGCACAGACCAGAAAGGTAACTGGGGCATAGGGATGTGAGGTGTCCCTGGAACGGTAAAGGGGTCCCTAGGTTAAGGGGGGATACCCAGTTAATGCCCAGGTCACCCAGAACCCGGTATAGGGGGTTCTGGGATACTCCAACCGCACATAAGGTTGTGAGGGGTTTTTAAAGTCTAAGTCTAGCTTATAAGTGTGTGGGAAATATGGGTAGTAAGGAATAAAAGAATTATGAGCTGGGTCTTTCCGGACCGATGTTCTGGGTGAATCACTGGGCTACCCGCTTGGTGCCAGCGTGTCTGCCCAGACATCGGACATGAAAGCCACAGAGGATGCAGAGGTGTGAAGAGCATTTGGGCAGGAGGTTTAGGCTGAGCACCCACGTCCTCGGATGAATGGAAGTCCCCGGACTACCAATAGCCTTTCCCAGACTGTGAGGAACCTAAACCAGCGGTTGGCTTCTGCATACCGAGTGGCAGAGGTGGCACGCATGCGCATGCCCGTGACTGCTGCAGAAGTTCCGCTTGCCCAGGCTTCAGAAGACTGGCATCGCTCTGATTGCTGGTAGGAAATTTCCCACGCTCGGATTGGCTGCAGTATTTCATGAATGAACTCAGAAATACTATAAGGATCCCTCAGCCAATCCGGAGAGCAGGTTTCCCTGCGCCAGAACAGCCGCGGCAAATTCAAAACGACTGAAAATCTGCTCTCGGAGAAGGAAACTTCAGAGCAGAATATGTTCTAAGTCCCACTTCTCTGGGGCCAAGTTCTGAGAATAGAAGGTCTCGCCGGGATGGCGCGCCGAAAACACTTCCAGGACGTTTGGGGCTTACTCCCGGTGAAGGGATTTCAGCACCTCCGCAGGAAAGGCAGCGGCGGCGGCGGGAACTTCAGGCCGGTCTGGGTTCCAGGACATTTCGGGACGAGTCCCGGTCGTTCTAAAAACGTTTGTTTGTCGTTCGTTGCAGCTAGGAAAGTCTCGTTGTGTAGCCCAGGCCCCCAGAGAGTGTGTCTGTCTCGTGTCTCATTGTGTGTTTACATGTTCAAGTGAATAAATGACAATTTATTTCATCAACTCGTTTTGCTCAGTGTTATGCTCCCGGTATAAAAGGGTTAAATGCCTGGTCCCCCCGCGACAGGGGAAGCGAGAGAGGGGGGGGGGGGGAGGGAGAGAGAGAGAAGCGAGAGAGGGGGGAGGAGAGCGGGAGTGAGAGAGGGGGGGGGGGGGGAGGAGGGGGAGTGAGAGAGAAGCGAGAGAGAGAGAGAGAGAGAGAGAGAGAGAGAGAGAGAGAGGGGGGGGAGCGAGAAGCGAGAGGTGGAGGGAAGCGAGAGAGATGGGGAAGGAAGAGGGGGGGGAGAGAGGGGGAGTGAGAGAGAAGCGAGAGAGAGAGGGGGGGAAGCGAGAGAGATGAGGAAGGAAGAGGGGGGGGAAGAGGGGGAGTGAGAGAGAAGCGAGAGGTGGGGAGAGGGGGAGTGAGAGAGAAGCGAGAGAGGGGGGGGGGGGAGTGGGGGGGGGGGAGAGGGGGAGTGAGAGAGAAGCGAGAGAGAGAGGGGGGGAAGCGAGAGATGGGGAAGGGGGAGAGGAAGTGAGAAAGAGAGGGGGGGAAGCGAGACCGTGGGAGGGGGGGGGGAAAGGGGGGGAGAGGAAGTGAGAGAGGGGGGGAAAGGGGGGAGAGAAAGTGAGAGAGGGGGGGAAAGGGGGGAGAGGAAGTGAGAGAGGGGGGAAAAGGGGGGAGAGGAAGTGAGAGGGGGAAAGAGAGGGGTAGGGCACTTCTGACCTGTGCACTGTTAATCTGTGACATCTCTTCTCTCGCTCTCCTCTTGTTCCTGCCCAGACCTGTAACAAGCGAGAAAGTCATCGTCACCCCCCTGTACCCCACCATCGTGCTCTGCCGCTGACCCCTCGTCACCAACTGTACCCCAGCACCGTGCTCTGCCGCTGACCCCTTGTGACCTTGTCACCCCCCTGAACCCCAGCACCGTGCTCTGCCGCTGACCCCCTTGTGACCTTGTCACCCCCCTGAACCCCACCATCGTGCTCTGCCGCTGACCCCTTGTGACCCTCGTCACCCCCCTGAACCCCCAGCACCGTGCTCTGCCGCTGACCCCTTGTGACCTTGTCACCCCCTGAACCCCAGCACCGTGTGCTCTGCCGCTGACCCCTTGTGACCTTGTCACCCCCCTGATCCCCACCACCGTGCTCTGCCGCTGACCCCTTGTGACCTTGTCACCCCCTGAACCCCAGCACCGTGCTCTGCCGCTGACCCCTTGTGACCTTGTCACCCCCTGAACCCCACCGCCGTGCTCTGCCGCTGACCCCTTGTGACCTCGTCACCCCCCTGATCCCCACCACCGTGCTCTGCCGCTGACCCCTTGTGACCTTGTCACCCCCTGATCCCCAGCACCGTGCTCTGCCGCTGACCCCTTGTGACCTTGTCACCCCCCTGAACCCCAGCACCGTGCTCTGCCGCTGACCCCTTGTGACCTTGTCACCCCCCTGTACCCAGCACCGTGCTCTGCCGCTGACCCCTTGTGACCTTGTCACCCCCCTGAACCCCCAGCACCGTGCTCTGCCGCTGACCCCTTGTGACCTTGTCACCCCCCTGTACCCCAGCACCGTGCTCTGCCGCTGACCCCTTGTGACCTTGTCACCCCCTGAACCCCAGCACCGTGCTCTGCCGCTGACCCCTTGTGACCTTGTCACCCCCTGATCCCCACCACCGTGCTCTGCCGCTGACCCCTTGTGACCTTGTCACACCCTGAACCCCAGCACCGTGCTCTGCCGCTGACCCCCTTGTGACCTTGTCACACCCTGAAACCCCCAGCACCGTGCTCTGCCGCTGACCCCTTGTGACCTTGTCACCCCCTGATCCCCAGCACCGTGCTCTGCCGCTGACACCTTGTGACCTTGTCACCCCCCTGTACCCCAGCACCGTGCTCTGCCGCTGACCCCTTGTGACCTTGTCACCCCCTGAACCCCAGCACCGTGCTCTGCCGCTGACCCCCTTGTGACCCCCTAAACCCCGGCACCGTGCTCTGCCGCTGACCCCTTGTCACCCCCTGTACCCCAGCACCGTGCTCTGCCTCTGACCTCTTGTGACCCCCTGAACCCCAGCACCGTGCTCTGCCGCTGACCCCTTGTGACCTTGTTACTCCCTGATCCCCAGCACCGTGCTCTGCCGCTGACCCCTTCTTGTTACTCCCTGATCCCCAGCACCGTGCTCTGCCGCTGACCCCTTGTGACCCCCTAAACCCCAGCACCGTACTCTGCCGCTGACCCCTTGTGACCTTGTCACACCCTGAACCCCAGCACCGTGCTCTGCCGCTGACCCCTTGTGACCTTGTCACACCCTGAACCCCAGCACCGTGCTCTGCCGCTGACCCCTTGTGACCTTGTCACCCCCTGATCCCCAGCACCGTGCTCTGCCGCTGACCCCTTGTGACCTTGTCACCCCCTGTACCCCAGCACCGTGCTCTGCCGCTGACCCCTTGTGACCTTGTCACCCCCTGAACCCCAGCACCATGCTCTGCCGCTGACCCCTTGTGACCCCCTAAACCCCAGCACCGTGCTCTGCCTCTGACCTCTTGTGACCCCCTGAACCCCAGCACCGTGCTCTGCCGCTGACCCCTTGTGACCTTGTTACTCCCTGATCCCCAGCACCGTGCTCTGCCGCTGACCCCTTGTGACCCCCTGAACCCCAGCACCGTGCTCTGCCGCTGACCCCTTGTGACCTTGGCCAATTCCCCTCCCCTGCTGGATACTTACCTCTCTTTAATGACGCCTGCACCTTCTCTTCATTGGACACTGGCGTGGGGTCTTGTTCCGTGGCTGGCACACTCGGTGTACCCTCCTGTGTGGCACCCCCATCCGTGGCTGGGACGCTCAAGGTATACTCTTGCGTGACACCTCCATCTGTGACTGCCACACTCAGTGTACCCTCCTGTGTGGCACCTCCATCCGTGGCTGGGAGACTCAGGCTATAAGGCTGTGTGGCACCTCCATCCGTGGCTGGCACGCTCAATGTATACTTCTGCGTGGCTTCTTCCTCTGTAGCACGCTCTTCTCTCTCCTGCCCAACGCAGTCTCTTTCGTGACAGGCACCCCCTGCCCACCCGCGCGTGGGCCCCTCTCCCTTCAGGCGCACCCACGTGCCCGTCTCGTGTGGGGGTCTCGTGGCCAAGTACTGGGAGATGGGCTGAGTGTCGTCCTGCGATGTCTCGCCTCCGTGGGATGTCTCGCCTCGGGAGGGAGGCTGGGCGTCCCCGTGGCATGTCTCGCCTGGGACTGGAGGCTGGACGGTCTCTCTGGATGTCTCTTCCTTGGGTTCTTCCTGAGCCGTCTCGCAGCAGAAGGACTGCGTCTCCGCGAGGGCGCAATCGTCGGTCTCTTCCTCCGACGTACTCACTGCGGGGGCACAGATAATGTCACGGTCACTAACCGGCCGCACCCTACAGATTATTTACACATACATCTTCCAAATGCGCCGTCCCGTCTTCGTTCTCCTCCTGATTTCATTCATGAGCTTCCCACCCGTTGTTCTCCGCCGGCCAAGGTAGACATGGTCTTCTTCCAGTTCTACTCCAATTATTTCCATCTAGCGGAGATTCAGATGCACACACACACACACACACACACACACACACACACACACACACACACACACACACACACACACACACACACACACACACACACACACACACACACACACACACACACACACACACACACAATAAAGTAAATATACTTACAGCTCATCGCTGGGAACTGCAGAATTCCACCAGGGATTTCCGGACCTGTGTATAAAAACCATCAAATATATATACATATATACACACACACATACAGACGTGTATATATATATATATATACACAGGATGGAGGTGCAGTGACAGAGCTGTGTGTGTGTGGGGGGTGGGAGGTCAGTACAGGAATAGCAGAGAGGGCTGCAGGGCAGGATGGAGGTGCAGTGACAGAGCTGTGTGTGTGTGGGAGGGGAGGTGCAGTGACAGAGCTGTGTGTGTGTGGGGGGGGGGAGCAGTACAGGAATAGCAGAGAGGGCTGCAGGGCAGGATGGAGGTGCGGTTACAGAGCTGTGTGTGTGTGTGGGGGGGGGGGTCAGTACAGGAATAGCAGAGAGGGCTGCCGGGCAGGATGGAGGTGCAGTGACAGATCTGTGTGTGTGTGGGGGGGGGGGGGGGTCAGTACAGGAATAGGAGAGAGGGCTGCCGGGCAGGATGGAGGTGTAGTGACAGAGCTGTGTGTGTGGGGGGGGGGGTCAGTACAGGAATAGCAGAGGGCTGCAGGGCAGGATGGAGGTGCAGTGACAGAGCTGTGTGTGTGTGGGGGGGGGGGGGGTGACAGTACAGGAATAGCAGAGAGGGCTGCAGGGCAGGATGGAGGTGCAGTGACAGAGCTGTGTGTGTGGGGGGGGGGGCAGTACAGGAGTAGTAGAGAGCTGCAGGGCAGGATGGAGGTGCAGTGACAGAGCTGTGTGTGTGGGGGGGGGGTCAGTACAGGAATAGCAGGGAGGGCTGCAGGGCAGGATGGAGGTGCAGCGACAGAGCTGTGTGTGTGTGCGGGGGGGTCAGTACAGGAATAGCAGAGAGGGCTGAAGGGCAGGATGGAGGTGCAGTGACAGAGCTGTGTGTGTGGGGGGGGGGGGGCAGTACAGGAATAGCAGAGAGGGCTGAAGGGCAGGATGGAGGTGCAGTGACAGAGCTGTGTGTGTGTGTGGGGGGGGCAGTACAGGAATAGCAGAGAGGGCTGAAGGGCAGGATGGAGGTGCAGTGACAGAGCTGTGTGTGTGTGGGGGGGGGGTCAGTACAGGAATAGCAGAGAGGGCTGCAGGGCAGGATGGAGGTGCAGTGACAGAGCTGTGTGTGGGTTGTCAGCACAGGAGTAGCAGAGGGGGCTTACGTTTGAACGTCTCCGGTTCAGCCCACGTGGAACTGAAGATGTAAGCTTGCGTGGCAACCTCATCCACGTTATCTGCTGAAGCAGAGGGAGAGTTAGTTGAGCGTTTGTAGGCGGGGTAACCTCCCCTCCCGCAGCGATGTTGCAGTAGATGGGGGGGGGGGGGGGGACAGTAGTGACAGAGCAGAGGGCTGAGGAGAGTACCTGATATATCTCGTTCCTGGGGCTCCAGGTAACATTGTGTGGCCAACATCTCCAATTCTGCATCTGCAAGACACATATACAGTGCGTGTGTGTTTGTGTGTCTGTGTGTATTGTGAGGCAGGGGGGCTATTGTTGTGTATTCTGGGGCAGAGGTGTATTGTATGTATTGCTGAGTATGGGGGTATTGTGTGTGTGTAGGTGTGCATTGTTGAACAGGAGCGGTATTGTGTGTGTATTGTGGGGCAGAGGGGGATTGTGTGTGTGTAGGTGTGCATTGTTGAACAGGGGGGGTATTGTGTGTGTATTGTGGGGCAGGGGGGGTTTGTGTGTGTATGTGTGCATTGTTGAACAGGGGGGGTATTGTGTGTGTGTATTGTGGGGCAGGAGGGGTATTGTGCGTGTATTGTGGGGCAGGGGGGGATGTGTGTGTGTGCATTGTTGAACAGGGGTGTATTGTGTGTGTTTTGTTGGCCGGGGGTATTGTGTGTGTGTGTGTGTGTGTGTGTGTGAATTGTGGGGCGGCGGTATATTGTGTGTGTGTATTGTGAGGCATTGTATGTATTGTGGGGCATTGTGTGTATTGTTGGGCGGGGGGCTATTGTGTGTGTATATTGTGGGTTGGGGGATATTGTGTGTGCGTGTATTGCGGGGAAAGGGGTATTGCGTGTGTGTATTATGCGGCGGGGGGGGGGGTATTGTGAGTATTGTGGGGCAGGGGGTATTGTGTGTGTGTATTGTGGGGCGGGGGGTTATTGTGTGTGTGTGTGTGTGTGTGTGTGTATGTATATATATACCTCCATTAGTGTAATATATTTAATGTAACAAGTAAGTCAAAAGCAACATGGCCCCGATGGACAGAAGGTCCGAGTGATGGGTGCGGAGCTGGGACTGGAGTCTCCTTGTCCTCCGTTGCTACGCTGTTCTCTGCTCCCAGCCTCCGGTCGACGTCTCCATCTACGGCGTGCTCGGCTCGTGCGCTGGTGCCTCGGCGCCCGTCGGGAGCCCTGCCGTCCGTGCCGAAAAAGAAGCCAACCGCCCAGCGCTGACGGGGGGAAGCGGAGATGTCGGCACCGGGCGCCGGCAGCGAGTAGGACAACTGGATGTGGTGGTGGTGGCGTTCTCCTCTCAGAACATCAGGACCACGCGATCTGCTGTCCAGGAACGTACTTTTGGGAGGGTCCACTCGGACATTTCGTTTTGGTTACGATAAATATATGACTCCGCTATTGGAGGAAGTTGTTTATGGGATTTTGTGGTTGGACTATTACCACACAGCTGCCACGCCTGAATGGTGGCCATTTTGAATGACTAAAAGTTTAGTCCCTAAACACTATACTAACTGTGGACGAGAGAGAGGAGAAAGAGAAGAGGGATAGAGGAGAGAGAGAAGAGGGATAGAGAAGAGAGAGAAGAGGGATAGAGAAGAGAGAGAAGAGGGATAGAGAAGAGAGAGAAGAGGGATAGAGAAGAGAGAGAAGAGGGATAGAGAAGAGAGAGAAGAGGGATAGAGAAGAGGGATAGAGAAGAGAGAGAAGAGGGATAGAGAAGGAAAAAGAGAGAGAGAGAGAGAGAGAAGATGGATAGAGAAGAGAGAGAGAAGAGATACACACATGACTGAGTTACCTTCAGAGCTTGTTCTCCGATGGTCCTCCTCTCCCCCTCTCTTCTTTCTGCCCGCAGGCGTCCCAGCGGTTCCCCGCCTCTGAACCTCCCCCGCCACGTCTGTACCGCTGTCCCGGTCACTTCTGGCTGCTCCTCCCTGCTCCACGCCTGCACCGGGGACCTTGCCGCCTTCCGTGACATCGATATCGTTGTCCCGGTGAAAAGCAACTGTGCCCGGCTCCCCACCTGGTTTGGGGGCTTTAGCATAGTCTTCCTCAACATCTGTATCGCTGTCCATGAGAACTCCAGCAGTTCCCTTCTTCTCCACATCTGTATTGGGCGCTTTGACGTCTTCCTCAACATCTGTATCGCTGTCCATGTTAATCCCAGCTGTTCCTCTCTTCTTCACATCTGTATTGGGCGCTTTGTCATCTTCCTCAACATCTGTATCGCTGTCCATGAGAACTCCAGCAGTTCCCTTCTTCTCCACATCTGTATTGGGGTCTTTGACGTCTTCCTCAACATCTGTATCGCTGTCCATGTTAATCCCTGCTGCTCCTCTCTTCTTCACATCTGTATTGGCGCTTTGTCATCTTCCTCAACATCTGTATCGCTGTCCATGAGAACTCCAGCAGTTCCCTTCTTCTCCACATCTGTATTGGGGTCTTTGACGTCTTCCTCAACATCTGTATCGCTGTCCATGTTAATCCCAGCTGTTCCTCTCTTCTTCACATCTGTATCTCTATTGGGGTCTTTAACGTCTTCCTCAACATCTGTATCGCTGTCCATGTTAATCCCAGCTGTTCCTCTCTTCTTCACATCTGTATTGGGCGCTTTGACGTCTTTCTCAACATCTGTATCGCTGTCCATGTTAATCCCAGCTGCTCCTCTCTTCTTCACATCTGTATTGGGCACTTTGTCATCTTCCTCAACATCTGTATCGCTGTCCATGAGAACTCCAGCAGTTCCCTTCTTCTCCACATCTGTATTAGGGCTTTGACGTCTTCCTCAACATCTGTATTTTTCGCATGTCCATGTTAATCCCTGCTGCTCCTCTCTTCTTCACATCTGTATTGGGCGCTTTGTCATCTTCCTCAACATCTGTATCGCTGTCCATGAGAACTCCAGCAGTTCCCTTCTTCTCCACATCTGTATTGGGGGCTTTGACATCTTCCTCAACATCTGTATCGCTGTCCATGTTAATCCCAGCTGTTCCTCTCTTCTTCACATCTGTATCTCTATTGGGGTCTTTAACGTCTTCCTCAACATCTGTATCGCTGTCCATGTTAATCCCAGCTGCTCCTCTCTTCTTCACATCTGTATTGGGGTCTTTGACGTCTTCCTCAACATCTGTATCACTGTCCAGGCTAATTTCAGCTGTTCTACTCTTCTTCATATCTGCATTTACGGCCCTGGCGCCGTCTTCCACATCTGTATCAGTGTCACCATTGGATCCAGCCCGGGCCCTCTTCTGCACATCTGCTTCCGGGGCCTTGACATCCTCTTCCACGTCCGTATCACTGTCCAGGTGAAACCCTGCTGTTCTCCTCTGCACTTCTGTTTGGGAGGAGCAACGTCTTCAACGTCTGTATCGCTGTCCCGGCTCCTCACAGCGACTCCCCGTCTGAGGTCTCTATTGTTCCCGGAGCATCGGTCTCGTTCCCCTTGTGGAGCCCAACTGGTCCCCAGTTTCCACAGCCGTTTTGGGGGCCCCAGCATCATCTTCCACGTCTGTAACACCGTCCACAGTCAATCCAGCTGCTCCGCTCTTCGCCGCGGCTCTCGACGACGCAGCGTCTCCCTCAACATCTGTGTCGCTGTCCGGGCAAAAATCCAGCCGCGTCTCTTCTCGGCACATCTGTGGTAGAGGCACCACGTTGGTCGGCCAAACCGGCGCCGCAGTCCGAGGCGGCTCCTCCGTTCGCCACCTCTGCTTCCGCTGGTCCGGCCTCTCCCTCCCCATCGGCGTCGCTGTCCATGTGAAAGCCAGCGGCGACGCTCTTCCTCGCTTCCGGATCCAAGGCCGCGGCGGCGTCTACCCCATCAGGACCGCTGCCCAGCTTATCTCCGGCCGTTCCCCTCAACGTCCCATCTGCCCCGGAGGTCGCGACGTCTCTCTCGACATCTGCGCCGCGGTCCTCCAGAATTCCAGATGAGGCCACGCCCTTCACCCCCGCCCCGACGGCATGCACATCTGTATGGCAGCCCGGAGGGATTCCGCCTACGTCTCGTTTCGGTACATCTGCGTTTCGGGCGCCACCATCTGTATCGCCACGAATGGAAACCCTACGTTCCTCCACCTGCTCCTTCCGTCGGACGCGTCCCGTTCCCCCTGCGGTTCCATCTTTCCTTCAACATCTGTCCGTCTCTCCGAGGTCGGCGGCTTTCGGCTTCCGGCTACGTGCGATACTCCGGGGTCTCTTGTCAACTGGACCCTCTGTCCCATGATGGTGGGAGAGGCGACGCTGTTCTGGGAGGGGGTTGCAAGAGCGCCCACCCTTGCCGGAGACTCGTGAGTGTCTGTGTCGCTGTCACAACGGAGGTTGAGTGACGGGAAATGTGGTTCAGAGGTTGAAGTGTCGTTATCCTCGTCGCTAACAAGAGAGAAGATTCATTGTGTCACCCTGCGAGGGGAGGGACAGTCTCATAGCTCCCTTCTGTCTGTGTCACTGTGTCACCCTGCGAGGGGAGGGACAGTCTCATAGCTCCCTTCTGTCTGTGTCACTGTGTCACCCTGCGAGGGGAGGGACAGTCTCACAGCTCCCTTCTGTCTGTGTCACTGTGTCACCCTGCGGGGGAGGGACAGACTCATAGCTCCCTTCTGTCTGTGTCACTGTGTCACCCTGCGGGGGGAGGGACAGACTCATAGCTCCCTTCTGTGTGTCACTGTGTCACCCTGCGGGGGGAGGGACAGACTCATAGCTCCCTTCTGTCTGTGTCACTGTGTCACCCTGCGGGGGGAGGGACAGACTCATAGCTCCCTTCTGTCTGTGTCACTGTGTCACCCTGCGGGGGAGGGACAGACTCATAGCTCCCTTCTGTCTGTGTCACCCTGCGGGGGGAGGGACAGACTCATAGCTCCCTTCTGTCTGTGTCACTGTGTCACCCTGCGGGGGAGGGACAGACTCATAGCTCCCTTCTGTCTGTGTAACCCTGCGGGGGAGGGACAGACTCATAGCTCCCTTCTGTCTGTGTCACTGTGTCACCCTGCGGGGGAGGGACAGACTCATAGCTTACTTCTGTCTGTGTCACTGTGTCACCCTGCTGGGGGAGGGACAGACTCATAGCTCCCTTCTGTCTGTGTCACTCTGCGGGGGGAGGGACAGACTCATAGCTCCCTTCTGTCTGTGTCACCCTGCGGTGGGAGGGAGACTCATAGCTCCCTTCTGTCTGTGTCACTGTGTCACCCTGCGGGGGAGGGACAGACTCATAGCTCCCTTCTGCCTGTGTCACCCTGCAGAGGAGGGACAGACTCATAGCTCCCTTCTGTCTGTGTCACCCTGCGGGGGGAGGGAGACTCATAGCTCCCTTCTGTCTGTGTCACTGTGTCACCCTGCGGGGGGAGGGACAGACTCATAGCTCCCTTCTGTCTGTGTCACTGTGCGGGGGGAGGGAGACTCATAGCTCGCTTCTGTCTGTGTCACTGTGTCACCCTGCGGGGGGAGGACAGACTCATAGCTCCCTTCTGTCTGTGTCACCCTGCGGGGGGAGGGACAGACTCATAGCTCCCTTCTGTTTGTGTCACTGTGTCACCCTGCGGGGGGAGGGACAGGCTCATAGCTCCCTTCTGTCTGTGTCACTGTGTCACCCTGCGGGGGAGGGACAGACTCATAGCTCCCTTCTGTCTGTGTCACTGTGTCACCCTGCGGGGGAGGGACAGACTCATAGCTCCCTTCTGTCTGTGTCACTGTGTCACCCTGCGGGGGGAGGGACAGACTCATAGCTCCCTTCTGTCTGTGTCACTGTGTCACCCTGCGGGGGAGGGACAGACTCATAGCTCCCTTCTGTCTGTGTCACTGTATCACCCTGCGGGGGAGGGACAGACTCATAGATCCCTTCTGTCTGTGTCACTGTGTCACCCTGTGGGGGGAGGGACAGACTCATAGCTCCCTTCTGTCTGTGTCACTGTGTCACCCTGCGGGGGAGGGGACAGACTCATAGCTCCCTTCTGTCTGTGTCACTGTGTCACCCTGCGGGGGGAGGGACAGACTCATAGCTCCCTTCTGTCTGTGTCACCCTGCGGGGGGAGGGACAGACTCATAGCTCCCTTCTGTCTGTGTCACTGTGTCACCCTGCGGGGGAGGGACAGACTCATAGCTCCCTTCTGTCTGTGTAACCCTGCGGGGGGGAGGGACAGACTCATTGCTCCCTTCTGTCTGTGTCACTGTGTCACCCTGCGGGGGGAGGGACAGACTCATTGCTCCCTTCTGTCTGTGTCACTGTGTCACCCTGCGGGGGAGGGACAGACTCATAGCTCCCTTCTGTCTGGTCACTGTGTCACCCTGCGGGGGGAGGGACAGACTCATAGCTCCCTTCTGTCTGTGTCACTGTGTCACCCTGCGGGGGAGGGACAGACTCATAGCTCCCTTCTGTCTGTGTCCACCCTGCGGGGGGAGGGACAGACTCATAGCTCCTTCTGTCTGGTCACTGTGTCACCCTGCGGGGGAGGGACAGACTCATAGCTCCCTTCTGTCTGTGTCACTGTGTCACCCTGCGGGGGAGGGACAGACTCATAGCTTACTTCTGTCTGTGTCACTGTGTCACCCTGCGGGGGGAGGGACAGACTCATAGCTCCCTTCTGTCTGTGTCACTCTGCGGGGGGAGGGACAGACTCATAGCTCCCTTTTGTCTGTGTCACCCTGCGGTGGGAGGGAGACTCATAGCTCCCTTCTGTCTGTGTCACTGTGTCACCCTGCGGGGGAGGGACAGACTCATAGCTCCCTTCTGCCTGTGTCACCCTGCAGAGGAGGGACAGACTCATAGCTCCCTTCTGTCTGTGTCACTGTGCGGGGGGAGGGAGACTCATAGCTCGCTTCTGTCTGTGTCACTGTGTCACCCTGCGGGGGGAGGGACAGACTCATAGCTCCCTTCTGTCTGTGTCACTGTGTCACCCTGCGGGGGGAGGGACAGACTCATAGCTCCCTTCTGTCTGTGTCACTGTGTCACCCTGCGGGGTGGGAGGGACAGACTCATAGCTCCCTTCTGTCTGTGTCACTGTGTCACCCTGCGGGGGAGGGACAGACTCATAGCTCCCTTCTGTCTGGGTCACTGTCTCACCCTGCGGGGGAGGGGACAGACTCATAGCTCCCTTCTGTCTGTGTCACTGTGTCACCCTGCGGGGGGAGGGACAGACTCATAGCTCCCTTCTGTCTGTGTCACTGTGTCACCCTGCGGGGGAGGGACAGACTCATAGCTCCCTTCTGTCTGTGTCACTGTGTCACCCTGCGGGGGAGGGGACAGACTCATAGCTCCCTTCTGTCTGTGTCACTGTGTCACCCTGCGGGGGGAGGGACAGGCTCATAGCTCCCTTCTGTCTGTGTCACTGTGTCACCCTGCGGGGGAGGGACAGACTCATAGCTCCCTTCTGTCTGTGTCACCCTGCGGGGGAGGAACAGACTCATAGCTCCCTTCTGTCTGTGTCACTGTGTCACCCTGCGGGGGGGGGGGGGGGGGGGGACAGACTCATAGCTCCCTTCTGTCTGTCACTGTCACCCTGCGGGGGAGGGACAGACTCATAGCTCCATTCTGTCTGTGTCATTGTGTCACCCTACGGGGGAGGGACAGACTCATAGCTCCCTTCTGTCTGTGTCACTGTGTCACCCTGCGGGGGGAGGGACAGACTCATAGCTCCCTTCTGTCTGTGTCACTGTGTCACCCTGTGGGGGAGGGACAGACTCATAGCTCCCTTCTGTCTGTGTCACTGTGTCACCCTGCGGGGGGAGGGACAGACTCATAGCTCCCTTCTGTCTGTGTCACTGTGTCACCCTGCGGGGGGAGGGACAGACTCATAGCTCCCTTCTGTCTGTGTCACTGTGTCACCCTGCGGGGGAGGGACAGACTCACAGCTCCCTTCTGTCTGTGTCACTGTGTCACCCTGCGGGGGGAGGGACAGGCTCATAGCTCCCTTCTGTCTGTGTCACTGTGTCACCCCTGCGGGGGGAGGGACAGACTCACAGCTCCCTTCTGTCTGTGTCACTGTGGTCACCCTGCGGGGGAGGGACAGACACATAGCTCCCTTCTGTCTGTGTCACTGTGTCACCCTGCGGGGGAGGGACAGACTCATAGCTCCCTTCTGTCTGTGTCACTGTGTCACCCTGCGGGGGGAGGGACAGACTCATACCTCCCTTCTGTCTGTGTCACTGTATCACCCTGTGGGGGGAGGGACAGGCTCATAGCTCCCTTCTGTCTGTGTCACTGTGTCACCCTGCGGGGGAGGGACAGACTCATAGCTCCCTTCTGTCTGTGTCACCCTGCGGGGGGAGGGACAGACTCATAGCTCCCTTCTGTCTGTGTCACCCTGCGGGGGGAGGGACAGACTCATAGCTCCCTTCTGTCTGTGTCACTGTGTCACCCTGCGGGGGGAGGGACAGACTCATAGCTCCCTTCTGTCTGTGTCACTGTGTCACTGTGTCACCCTGCGGGGGGAGGGACAGACTCATAGCTCCCTTCTGTCTGTGTCACTGTGTCACCCTGCGGGGGAGGGACAGACTCATAGCTCCCTTCTGTCTGTGTCACTGTGTCACCCTGCGGGGGGAGGGACAGACTCATAGCTCCCTTCTGTCTGTGTCACTGTGTCACCCTGCGGGGGGAGGGACAGACTCATAGCTCCCTTCTGTCTGTGTCACTGTGTCACCCTGCGGGGGAGGGACAGACTCACAGCTCCCTTCTGTCTGTGTCACTGTGTCACCCTGCGGGGGAGGGACAGGCTCATAGCTCCCTTCTGTCTGTGTCACTGTGTCACCCTGCGGGGGGAGGGACAGACTCACAGCTCCCTTCTGTCTGTGTCACTGTGTCACCCTGCGGGGGAGGGACAGACACATAGCTCCCTTCTGTCTGTGTCACTGTGTCACCCTGCGGGGGAGGGACAGACTCATAGCTCCCTTCTGTCTGTGTCACTGTGTCACCCTGCGGGGGGAGGGACAGACTCACAGCTCCCTTCTGTCTGTGTCACTGTGTCACCCTGCGGGGGGAGGGACAGGCTCATAGCTCCCTTCTGTCTGTGTCACTGTGTCACCCTGCGGGGGAGGGACAGTCTCATAGCTCCCTTCTGTCTGTGTCACTGTGTCACCCTGCGGGGGAGGGACAGACTCATAGCTCCCTTCTGTCTGTGTCACTGTGTCACCCTGCGGGGGAGGGACAGACTCACAGCTCCCTTCTGTCTGTGTCACCCTGCGGGGGGAGGGACAGACTCATAGCTCCCTTCTATCTGTGTCACTGTGTCACCCTGCGGGGGGAGGGACAGACTCATAGCTCCCTTCTGTCTGTGTCACTGTGTCACCCTGCGGGGGAGGGACAGGCTCATAGCTCCCTTCTGTCTGTGTCACTGTGTCACCCTGCGGGGGGAGGGACAGACTCATAGCTCCCTTCTGTCTGTGTCACTGTGTCACCCTGCGGGGGAGGGACAGTCTCATAGCTCCCTTCTGTCTGTGTCACTGTGTCACCCTGCGGGGGAGGGACAGACTCATAGCTCCCTTCTGTCTGTGTCACTGTGTCACCCTGCGGGGGAGGGACAGACTCACAGCTCCCTTCTGTCTGTGTCACCCTGCGGGGGGAGGGACAGGCTCATAGCTCCCTTCTGTCTGTGTCACTGTGTCACCCTGCGGGGGGAGAGACAGACTCATAGCTCCCTTCTGTCTGTCACTGTGTCACCCTGCGGGGGAGGGACAGTTTCATAGCTCCCTTCTGTCTGTGTCACTGTGTCACCCTGCGGGGGAGGGACAGACTCATAGCTCCCTTCTGTCTGTGTCACTGTGTCACCCTGCGGGGGAGGGACAGACTCATAGCTCCCTTCTGTCTGTGTCACTGTGTCACCCTGCGGGGGAGGGACAGTCTCATAGCTCCCTTCTGTCTGTGTCACTGTGTCACCCTGCGGGGAGGGACAGACTCAT
The DNA here is from genome assembly GCF_040206685.1 of Ascaphus truei. Classification (NCBI taxonomy): domain Eukaryota; kingdom Metazoa; phylum Chordata; class Amphibia; order Anura; family Ascaphidae; genus Ascaphus; species Ascaphus truei. Next base: position 17,105 of record NW_027456903.1, read on the forward strand.
AGCTCACTTCTGTCTGTGTCACTGTGTCACCCTGCGGGGGAGGGACAGTCTCATAGCTCCCTTCTGTCTGTGTCACTGTGTCACCCTGCGGGGGAGGGACAGTCTCATAGCTCCCTTCTGTCTGTGTCACTGTGTCACCCTGCGGGGGAGGGACAGTCTCATAGCTCCCTTCTGTCTGTGTCACTGTGTCACCCTGCGGGGAGGGACAGACTCATAGCTCCCTTCTGTCTGTGTCACTGTGTCACCCTGCGGGGGAGGGACAGACTCATAGCTCCCTTCTGTCTGTGTCACTGTGTCACTGTGTCACCCTGCGGGGGAGGGACAGACTCATAGCTCCCTTCTGTCTGTGTCACTGTGTCACCCTGCTGGGGAGGGACAGACTCATAGCTCCCTTCTGTCTGTGTCACTGTGTCACCCTGCGGGGGGAGGGACAGACTCATAGCTCCCTTCTGTCTGTGTCACCCTGCGGGGGGAGGGACAGGCTCATAGCTCCCTTCTGTCTGTGTCACCCTGCGGGGGGAGGGACAGGCTCATAGCTCCCTTCTGTCTGTGTCACTGTGTCACACTGCGGGGGAGAGACAGTCTCATAGCTCCCTTCTGTCTGTGTCACTGTGTCACCCTGCGGGGGAGGGACAGTCTCATAGCTCCCTTCTGTCTGTGTCACTGTGTCACCCTGCGGGGGGAGGGACAGACTCATAGCTCCCTTCTGTCTGTGTCACTGTGTCACCCTGCGGGGGAGGGACAGTCTCATAGCTCCCTTCTGTCTGTGTCACTGTGTCACCCTGCGGGGGAGGGACAGACACATAGCTCCCTTCTGTCTGTGTCACTGTGTCACCCTGCGGGGGAGGGACAGTCTCATAGCTCCCTTCTGTCTGTGTCACTGTGTCACCCTGCGGGGGGAGGGACAGTCTCATAGCTCCCTTCTGTCTGTGTCACTGTGTCACCCTGCGGGGGGAGGGACAGACTCATAGCTCCCTTCTGTCTGTGTCACTGTGTCACCCTGCGGGGGGAGGGACAGACTCATAGCTCCCTTCTGTCTGTGTCACTGTGTCACCCTGCGGGGGGAGGGACAGACTCATAGCTCCCTTCTGTCTGTGTCACTGTGTCACCCTGCGGGGGGAGGGACAGACTCATAGCTCCCTTCTGTCTGTGTCACTGTGTCACCCTGCGGGGGAGGGACAGACTCATAGCTCCCTTCTGTCTGTGTCACTGTGTCACCCTGCGGGGGAGGGACAGACTCATAGCTCCCTTCTGTCTGTGTCACTGTGTCACCCTGCGGGGGAGGGACAGACTCATAGCTCCCTTCTGTCTGTGTCACTGTGTCACCCTGCGGGGGGAGGGACAGTCTCATAGCTCCCTTCTGTCTGTGTCACTGTGTCACCCTGCGGGGGAGGGACAGACTCATAGCTCCCTTCTGTCTGTGTCACTGTGTCACCCTGCGGGGGGAGGGACAGGCTCATAGCTCCCTTCTGTCTGTGTCACTGTGTCACCCTGCGGGGGGAGGGACAGACTCATAGCTCCCTTCTGTCTGTGTCACTGTGTCACCCTGCGGGGGGAGGGACAGTCTCATAGCTCCCTTCTGTCTGTGTCACTGTGTCACCCTGCGGGGGAGGGACAGACTCATAGCTCCCTTCTGTCTGTGTCACTGTGTCACCCTGCGGGGGGAGGGACAGGCTCATAGCTCCCTTCTGTCTGTGTCACTGTGTCACCCTGCGGGGGGAGGGACAGACTCATAGCTCTCTTCTGTCTGTGTCACTGTGTCACCCTGCGGGGGGAGGGACAGACTCATAGCTCCCTTCTGTCTGTGTCACTGTGTCACCCTGCGGGGGGAGGGACAGACTCATAGCTCCCTTCTGTCTGTGTCACTGTGTCACCCTGCGGGGGGAGGGACAGTCTCATAGCTCCCTTCTGTCTGTGTCACCCTGCGGGGGGAGGGACAGACTCATAGCTCCCTTCTGTCTGTGTCACTGTGTCACCCTGCGGGGGGAGGGACAGACTCATAGCTCCCTTCTGTCTGTGTCACTGTGTCACCCTGCGGGGTGGGAGGAACAGACTCATAGCTCCCTTCTGTCTGTGTCACTGTCACCCTGCGGGGGGAGGGACAGACTCATAGATCCCTTCTGTCTGTGTCACTGTGTCACCCTGCGGGGGGAGGGACAGACTCATAGCTCCCTTCTGTCTGTGTCACTGTGTCCCCCTGCGGGGGAGGGACAGACTCATAGCTCCCTTCTGTCTGTGTCACTGTGTCACCCTGCGGGGGAGGGACAGTCTCATAGCTCCCTTCTGTCTGTGTCACTGTGTCACCCTGCGGGGAGGGACAGACTCATAGCTCCCTTCTGTCTGTGTCACTGTGTCACCCTGCGGGGGAGGGACAGTCTCATAGCTCCCTTCTGTCTGTGTCACTGTGTCACCCTGCGGGGGAGGGACAGTCTCATAGCTCCCTTCTGTCTGTGTCACTGTGTCACCCTGCGGGGAGGGACAGACTCATAGCTCCCTTCTGTCTGTGTCACTGTGTCACCCTGCGGGGAGGGACAGGCTCATAGCTCCCTTCTGTCTGTGTCACTGTGTCACTGTGTCACCCTGCTGGGGAGGGACAGACTCATAGCTCCCTTCTGTCTGTGTCACTGTGTCACCCTGCGGGGGGAGGGACAGACTCATAGCTCCCTTCTGTCTGTGTCACTGTATCACCTTGTGGGGGGAGGGACAGGCTCATAGCTCCCTTCTGTCTGTGTCACTGTGTCACCCTGCGGGGGAGGGACAAACTCATAGCTCCCTTCTGTCTGTGTCACTGTGTCACCCTGCGGGGGGAGGGACAGACTCATAGCTCCCTTCTGTCTGTGTCACCCTGCGGGGGGAGGGACAGACTCATAGCTCCCTTCTGTCTGTGTCACCCTGCGGGGGGAGGGACAGACTCATAGCTCCCTTCTGTCTGTGTCACCCTGCGGGGGGAGGGACAGACTCATAGCTCCCTTCTGTCTGTGTCACTGTGTCACCCTGCGGGGAGGGACAGACTCATAGCTCCCTTCTGTCTGTGTCACTGTGTCACTGTGTCACCCTGCGGGGGAGGGACAGACTCATAGCTCCCTTCTGTCTGTGTCACTGTGTCACCCTGCTGGGGAGGGACAGACTCATAGCTCCCTTCTGTCTGTGTCACTGTGTCACCCTGCGGGGGGAGGGACAGACTCATAGCTCCCTTCTGTCTGTGTCACCCTGCGGGGGGAGGGACAGGCTCATAGCTCCCTTCTGTCTGTGTCACCCTGCGGGGGGAGGGACAGGCTCATAGCTCCCTTCTGTCTGTGTCACTGTGTCACACTGCGGGGGAGGGACAGTCTCATAGCTCCCTTCTGTCTGTGTCACTGTGTCACCCTGCGGGGGGAGGGACAGACTCATAGCTCCCTTCTGTCTGTGTCACTGTGTCACACTGCGGGGGAGGGACAGTCTCATAGCTCCCTTCTGTCTGTGTCACTGTGTCACCCTGCGGGGGAGGGACAGACTCATAGCTCCCTTCTGTCTGTGTCACTGTGTCACCCTGCGGGGGAGGGACAGTCTCATAGCTCCCTTCTGTCTGTGTCACTGTGTCACCCTGCGGGGGAGGGACAGACACATAGCTCCCTTCTGTCTGTGTCACTGTGTCACCCTGCGGGGGAGGGACAGTCTCATAGCTCCCTTCTGTCTGTGTCACTGTGTCACCCTGCGGGGGGAGGGACAGTCTCATAGCTCCCTTCTGTCTGTGTCACTGTGTCACCCTGCGGGGGGAGGGACAGACTCATAGCTCCCTTCTGTCTGTGTCACTGTGTCACCCTGCGGGGGGAGGGACAGACTCATAGCTCCCTTCTGTCTGTGTCACTGTGTCACCCTGCGGGGGAGGAACAGACTCATAGCTCCCTTCTGTCTGTGTCACTGTGTCACCCTGCGGGGGAGGGACAGTCTCATAGCTCCCTTCTGTCTGTGTCACTGTGTCACCCTGCGGGGGAGGGACAGACTCATAGCTCCCTTCTGTCTGTGTCACTGTGTCACCCTGCGGGGGGAGGGACAGGCTCATAGCTCCCTTCTGTCTGTGTCACTGTGTCACCCTGCGGGGGGAGGGACAGACTCATAGCTCCCTTCTGTCTGTGTCACTGTGTCACCCTGCGGGGGGAGGGACAGTCTCATAGCTCCCTTCTGTCTGTGTCACTGTGTCACCCTGCGGGGGAGGGACAGACTCATAGCTCCCTTCTGTCTGTGTCACTGTGTCACCCTGCGGGGGGAGGGACAGGCTCATAGCTCCCTTCTGTCTGTGTCACTGTGTCACCCTGCGGGGGGAGGGACAGACTCATAGCTCCCTTCTGTCTGTGTCACTGTGTCACCCTGCGGGGGGAGGGACAGACTCATAGCTCCCTTCTGTCTGTGTCACTGTGTCACCCTGCGGGGGGAGGGACAGACTCATAGCTCCCTTCTGTCTGTGTCACTGTGTCACCCTGCGGGGGGAGGGACAGTCTCATAGCTCCCTTCTGTCTGTGTCACCCTGCGGGGGGAGGGACAGACACATAGCTCCCTTCTGTCTGTGTCACTGTGTCACCCTGCGGGGGGAGGGACAGACTCATAGCTCCCTTCTGTCTGTGTCACTGTGTCACCCTGCGGGGTGGGAGGAACAGACTCATAGCTCCCTTCTGTCTGTGTCACTGTCACCCTGCGGGGGGAGGGACAGACTCATAGATCCCTTCTGTCTGTGTCACTGTGTCACCCTGCGGGGGGAGGGACAGACTCATAGCTCCCTTCTGTCTGTGTCACTGTGTCCCCCTGCGGGGGAGGGACAGACTCATAGCTCCCTTCTGTCTGTGTCACTGTGTCACCCTGCGGGGGAGGGACAGACTCATAGCTCCCTTCTGTCTGTGTCACTGTGTCACCCTGCGGGGGGAGGGACAGGCTCATAGCTCCCTTCTGTCTGTGTCACTGTGTCACCCTGCGGGGGGAGGGACAGACTCATAGCTCTCTTCTGTCTGTGTCACTGTGTCACCCTGCGGGGGGAGGGACAGACTCATAGCTCCCTTCTGTCTGTGTCACTGTGTCACCCTGCGGGGGGAGGGACAGACTCATAGCTCCCTTCTGTCTGTGTCACTGTGTCACCCTGCGGGGGGAGGGACAGTCTCATAGCTCCCTTCTGTCTGTGTCACCCTGCGGGGGGAGGGACAGACTCATAGCTCCCTTCTGTCTGTGTCACTGTGTCACCCTGCGGGGGGAGGGACAGACTCATAGCTCCCTTCTGTCTGTGTCACTGTGTCACCCTGCGGGGTGGGAGGAACAGACTCATAGCTCCCTTCTGTCTGTGTCACTGTCACCCTGCGGGGGGAGGGACAGACTCATAGATCCCTTCTGTCTGTGTCACTGTGTCACCCTGCGGGGGGAGGGACAGACTCATAGCTCCCTTCTGTCTGTGTCACTGTGTCCCCCTGCGGGGGAGGGACAGACTCATAGCTCCCTTCTGTCTGTGTCACTGTGTCACCCTGCGGGGGAGGGACAGTCTCATAGCTCCCTTCTGTCTGTGTCACTGTGTCACCCTGCGGGGAGGGACAGACTCATAGCTCCCTTCTGTCTGTGTCACTGTGTCACCCTGCGGGGGAGGGACAGTCTCATAGCTCCCTTCTGTCTGTGTCACTGTGTCACCCTGCGGGGGAGGGACAGTCTCATAGCTCCCTTCTGTCTGTGTCACTGTGTCACCCTGCGGGGAGGGACAGACTCATAGCTCCCTTCTGTCTGTGTCACTGTGTCACCCTGCGGGGAGGGACAGGCTCATAGCTCCCTTCTGTCTGTGTCACTGTGTCACTGTGTCACCCTGCGGGGGAGGGACAGACTCATAGCTCCCTTCTGTCTGTGTCAATGTGTCACCCTGCTGGGGAGGGACAGACTCATAGCTCCCTTCTGTCTGTGTCACTGTGTCACCCTGCGGGGGGAGGGACAGACTCATAGCTCCCTTCTGTCTGTGTCACTGTATCACCTTGTGGGGGGAGGGACAGGCTCATAGCTCCCTTCTGTCTGTGTCACTGTGTCACCCTGCGGGGGAGGGACAAACTCATAGCTCCCTTCTGTCTGTGTCACTGTGTCACCCTGCGGGGGGAGGGACAGACTCATAGCTCCCTTCTGTCTGTGTCACCCTGCGGGGGGAGGGACAGACTCATAGCTCCCTTCTGTCTGTGTCACCCTGCGGGGGGAGGGACAGACTCATAGCTCCCTTCTGTCTGTGTCACCCTGCGGGGGGAGGGACAGACTCATAGCTCCCTTCTGTCTGTGTCACTGTGTCACCCTGCAGGGAGGGACAGACTCATAGCTCCCTTCTGTCTGTGTCACTGTGTCACTGTGTCACCCTGCGGGGGAGGGACAGACTCATAGCTCCCTTCTGTCTGTGTCACTGTGTCACCCTGCTGGGGAGGGACAGACTCATAGCTCCCTTCTGTCTGTGTCACTGTGTCACCCTGCGGGGGGAGGGACAGACTCATAGCTCCCTTCTGTCTGTGTCACCCTGCGGGGGGAGGGACAGGCTCATAGCTCCCTTCTGTCTGTGTCACCCTGCGGGGGGAGGGACAGGCTCATAGCTCCCTTCTGTCTGTGTCACTGTGTCACACTGCGGGGGAGGGACAGTCTCATAGCTCCCTTCTGTCTGTGTCACTGTGTCACCCTGCGGGGGGAGGGACAGACTCATAGCTCCCTTCTGTCTGTGTCACTGTGTCACACTGCGGGGGAGGGACAGTCTCATAGCTCCCTTCTGTCTGTGTCACTGTGTCACCCTGCGGGGGAGGGACAGACTCATAGCTCCCTTCTGTCTGTGTCACTGTGTCACCCTGCGGGGGAGGGACAGTCTCATAGCTCCCTTCTGTCTGTGTCACTGTGTCACCCTGCGGGGGAGGGACAGACACATAGCTCCCTTCTGTCTGTGTCACTGTGTCACCCTGCGGGGGAGGGACAGTCTCATAGCTCCCTTCTGTCTGTGTCACTGTGTCACCCTGCGGGGGGAGGGACAGTCTCATAGCTCCCTTCTGTCTGTGTCACTGTGTCACCCTGCGGGGGGAGGGACAGACTCATAGCTCCCTTCTGTCTGTGTCACTGTGTCACCCTGCGGGGGGAGGGACAGACTCATAGCTCCCTTCTGTCTGTGTCACTGTGTCACCCTGCGGGGGAGGAACAGACTCATAGCTCCCTTCTGTCTGTGTCACTGTGTCACCCTGCGGGGGAGGGACAGTCTCATAGCTCCCTTCTGTCTGTGTCACTGTGTCACCCTGCGGGGGAGGGACAGACTCATAGCTCCCTTCTGTCTGTGTCACTGTGTCACCCTGCGGGGGGAGGGACAGGCTCATAGCTCCCTTCTGTCTGTGTCACTGTGTCACCCTGCGGGGGGAGGGACAGACTCATAGCTCCCTTCTGTCTGTGTCACTGTGTCACCCTGCGGGGGGAGGGACAGTCTCATAGCTCCCTTCTGTCTGTGTCACTGTGTCACCCTGCGGGGGAGGGACAGACTCATAGCTCCCTTCTGTCTGTGTCACTGTGTCACCCTGCGGGGGGAGGGACAGGCTCATAGCTCCCTTCTGTCTGTGTCACTGTGTCACCCTGCGGGGGGAGGGACAGACTCATAGCTCTCTTCTGTCTGTGTCACTGTGTCACCCTGCGGGGGGAGGGACAGACTCATAGCTCCCTTCTGTCTGTGTCACTGTGTCACCCTGCGGGGGGAGGGACAGACTCATAGCTCCCTTCTGTCTGTGTCACTGTGTCACCCTGCGGGGGGAGGGACAGTCTCATAGCTCCCTTCTGTCTGTGTCACCCTGCGGGGGGAGGGACAGACTCATAGCTCCCTTCTGTCTGTGTCACTGTGTCACCCTGCGGGGGGAGGGACAGACTCATAGCTCCCTTCTGTCTGTGTCACTGTGTCACCCTGCGGGGTGGGAGGAACAGACTCATAGCTCCCTTCTGTCTGTGTCACTGTCACCCTGCGGGGGGAGGGACAGACTCATAGATCCCTTCTGTCTGTGTCACTGTGTCACCCTGCGGGGGGAGGGACAGACTCATAGCTCCCTTCTGTCTGTGTCACTGTGTCCCCCTGCGGGGGAGGGACAGACTCATAGCTCCCTTCTGTCTGTGTCACTGTGTCACCCTGCGGGGGAGGGACAGTCTCATAGCTCCCTTCTGTCTGTGTCACTGTGTCACCCTGCGGGGAGGGACAGACTCATAGCTCCCTTCTGTCTGTGTCACTGTGTCACCCTGCGGGGGAGGGACAGTCTCATAGCTCCCTTCTGTCTGTGTCACTGTGTCACCCTGCGGGGGAGGGACAGTCTCATAGCTCCCTTCTGTCTGTGTCACTGTGTCACCCTGCGGGGAGGGACAGACTCATAGCTCCCTTCTGTCTGTGTCACTGTGTCACCCTGCGGGGAGGGACAGGCTCATAGCTCCCTTCTGTCTGTGTCACTGTGTCACTGTGTCACCCTGCGGGGGAGGGACAGACTCATAGCTCCCTTCTGTCTGTGTCAATGTGTCACCCTGCTGGGGAGGGACAGACTCATAGCTCCCTTCTGTCTGTGTCACTGTGTCACCCTGCGGGGGGAGGGACAGACTCATAGCTCCCTTCTGTCTGTGTCACTGTATCACCTTGTGGGGGGAGGGACAGGCTCATAGCTCCCTTCTGTCTGTGTCACTGTGTCACCCTGCGGGGGAGGGACAAACTCATAGCTCCCTTCTGTCTGTGTCACTGTGTCACCCTGCGGGGGGAGGGACAGACTCATAGCTCCCTTCTGTCTGTGTCACCCTGCGGGGGGAGGGACAGACTCATAGCTCCCTTCTGTCTGTGTCACCCTGCGGGGGGAGGGACAGACTCATAGCTCCCTTCTGTCTGTGTCACCCTGCGGGGGGAGGGACAGACTCATAGCTCCCTTCTGTCTGTGTCACTGTGTCACCCTGCGGGGGGAGGGACAGGCTCATAGCTCCCTTCTGTCTGTGTCACTGTGTCACCCTGCGGGGGGAGAGACAGACTCATAGCTCCCTTCTGTCTGTGTCACTGTGTCACCCTGCGGGGGAGGGACAGTCTCATAGCTCCCTTCTGTCTGTGTCACTGTGTCACCCTGCGGGGGAGGGACAGTCTCATAGCTCCCTTCTGCCTGTGTCACCCTGCAGAGGAGGGACAGACTCATAGCTCCCTTCTGTCTGTGTCACCCTGCGGGGGGAGGGAGACTCATAGCTCCCTTCTGTCTGTGTCACTGTGTCACCCTGCGGGGGGAGGGACAGACTCATAGCTCCCTTCTGTCTGTGTCACTGTGCGGGGGGAGGGAGACTCATAGCTCGCTTCTGTCTGTGTCACTGTGTCACCCTGCGGGGGGAGGGACAGACTCATAGCTCCCTTCTGTCTGTGTCACTGTGTCACCCTGCGGGGGGAGGGACAGACTCATAGCTCCCTTCTGTCTGTGTCACTGTGTCACCCTGCGGGGGGAGGGACAGTCTCATAGCTCCCTTCTGTCTGTGTCACCCTGCGGGGGGAGGGACAGACTCATAGCTCCCTTCTGTCTGTGTCACCCTGCGGGGGGAGGGAGACTCATAGCTCCCTTCTGTCTGTGTCACTGTGTCACCCTGCGGGGGGAGGGACAGACTCATAGCTCCCTTCTGTCTGTGTCACTGTGCGGGGGGAGGGAGACTCATAGCTCGCTTCTGTCTGTGTCACTGTGTCACCCTGCGGGGGGAGGGACAGACTCATAGCTCCCTTCTGTCTGTGTCACTGTGTCACCCTGCGGGGGGAGGGACAGACTCATAGCTCCCTTCTGTCTGTGTCACTGTGTCACCCTGCGGGGGGAGGGACAGTCTCATAGCTCCCTTCTGTCTGTGTCACCCTGCGGGGGGAGGGACAGACTCATAGCTCCCTTCTGTCTGTGTCACTGTGTCACCCTGCGGGGGGAGGGACAGACTCATAGCTCCCTTCTGTCTGTGTCACTGTGTCACCCTGCGGGGTGGGAGGGACAGACTCATAGCTCCCTTCTGTCTGTGTCACTGTGTCACCCTGCGGGGGGAGGGACAGACTCATAGATCCCTTCTGTCTGTGTCACTGTGTCACCCTGCGGGGGAGGGACAAACTCATAGCTCCCTTCTGTCTGTGTCACTGTGTCACCCTGCGGGGTGGGAGGGACAGACTCATAGCTCCCTTCTGTCTGTGTCACTGTGTCACCCTGCGGGGGGAGGGACAGACTCATAGATCCCTTCTGTCTGTGTCACTGTGTCAACCTGCGGGGGGAGGGACAGACTCATAGCTCCCTTCTGTCTGTGTCACTGTGTCACCCTGCGGGGGAGGGGACAGACTCATAGCTCCCTTCTGTCTGTGTCACTGTGTCACCCTGCGGGGGGAGGGACAGACTCATAGCTCCATTCTGTCTGTGTCACTGTGTCACCCTGCGGGGGGAGGGACAGACTCATAGCTCCCTTCTGTCTGTGTCACCCTGCGGGGGAGAGACAGACTCATAGCTCCCTTCTGTCTGTGTCACTGTGTCACCCTGCGGGGGGGGGGGGGGACAGACTCATAGCTCCCTTCTGTCTGTCACTGTCACCCTGCGGGGGGAGGGACAGACTCATAGCTCCCTTCTGTCTGTGTCATTGTGTCACCCTGCGGGGGAGGGACAGACTCATAGCTCCCTTCTGTCTGTGTCACTGTGTCACCCTGCGGGGGGAGGGACAGACTCATAGCTCCCTTCTGTCTGTGTCACTGTGTCACCCTGCGGGGGGGGGGGGACAGACTCATAGCTCCCTTCTGTCTGTCACTGTCACCCTGCGGGGGGAGGGACAGACTCATAGCTCCCTTCTGTCTGTGTCATTGTGTCACCCTGCGGGGGAGGGACAGACTCATAGCTCCCTTCTGTCTGTGTCACTGTGTCACCCTGCGGGGGAGGGACAGACTCATAGCTCCCTTCTGTCTGTGTCACTGTGTCACCCTGCGGGGGAGGGACAGACTCATAGCTCCCTTCTGTCTGTCACTGTCACCCTGCGGGGGAGGGACAGACTCATAGCTCCCTTCTGTCTGTGTCGCTGTGTCACCCTGCGGGGGGAGGGACAGACTCATAGCTCCCTTCTGTCTGTGTCACTGTGTCACCCTGCGGGGGGAGGGGCAGACTCATAGCTCCCTTCTGTCTGTGTCACTGTGTCACCCTGCGGGGGGAGGGACAGTCTCATAGCTCCCTTCTGTCTGTGTCACTGTGTCACCCTGCGGGGGAGGGACAGACTCATAGCTCCCTTCTGTCTGTCACTGTCACCCTGCGGGGGAGGGACAGACTCATAGCTCCCTTCTGTCTGTGTCACTGTGTCACCCTGCGGGGGAGGGACAGACTCATAGCTCCCTTCTGTCTGTCACTGTCACCCTGCGGGGGAGGGACAGACTCATAGCTCCCTTCTGTCTGTCACTGTCACCCTGCGGGGGAGGGGCAGACTCATAGCTCCCTTCTGTCTGTGTCACTGTGTCACCCTGCGGGGGAGGGACAGACTTATAGCTCCCTTCTGTCTGTGTCACTGTGTCACCCTGCGGGGGGAGGGACAGACTCATAACTCCCTTCTGTCTGTGTCACTGTGTCACCCTGCGGGGGGGGAGGGACAGACTCATAGCTCCCTTCTGTCTGTGTCACTGTGTCACCCTGCGGGGGAGGGACAGTCTCATAGCTCCCTTCTGTCTGTGTCACTGTATCACCCTGCGGGGGAGGGACAGACTCATAGCTCCCTTCTGTCTGTGACACTGTGTCACCCTGCGGGGGGAGGGACAGACTCATAGCTCCCTTCTGTCTGTGTCACTGTGTCACCCTGCGGGGGGAGGGACAGACTCATAGCTCCCTTCTGTCTGTGTCACTGTGTCACCCTGCGGGGGAGGGACAGACTCATAGCTCCCTTCTGTCTGTGTCACTGTGTCACCCTGCGGGGAGGGACAGGCTCATAGCTCCCTTCTGTCTGTGTCACTGTGTCACTGTGTCACCCTGCGGGGGAGGGACAGACTCATAGCTCCCTTCTGTCTGTGTCACTGTGTCACCCTGCTGGGGAGGGACAGACTCATAGCTCCCTTCTGTCTGTGTCACTGTGTCACCCTGCGGGGGGAGGGACAGACTCATAGCTCCCTTCTGTCTGTGTCACCCTGCGGGGGGAGGGACAGTCTCATAGCTCCCTTCTGTCTGTGTCACTGTGTCACCCTGCGGGGGGAGGGACAGACTCATAGCTCCCTTCTGTCTGTGTCACTGTGTCACCCTGCGGGGGGAGGGACAGACTCATAGCTCCCTTCTGTCTGTGTCACTGTGTCACCCTGCGGGGGAGGGACAGTCTCATAGCTCCCTTCTGTCTGTGTCACTGTGTCACCCTGCGGGGGAGGGACAGACTCATAGCTCCCTTCTGTCTGTGTCACTGTGTCACCCTGCGGGGGAGGGACAGACTCATAGCTCCCTTCTGTCTGTGTCACTGTGTCACCCTGCGGGGGAGGGACAGTCTCATAGCTCCCTTCTGTCTGTGTCACTGTGTCACCCTGCGGGGAGGGACAGACTCATAGCTCCCTTCTGTCTGTGTCACTGTGTCACCCTGCGGGGGGAGGGACAGGCTCATAGCTCCCTTCTGTCTGTGTCACTGTGTCACCCTGCGGGGGAGGGACAAACTCATAGCTCCCTTCTGTCTGTGTCACTGTGTCACCCTGCGGGGAGGGACAGACTCATAGCTCCCTTCTGTCTGTGTCACTGTGTCACCCTGCGGGGGAGGGACAGACTCATAGCTCCCTTCTGTCTGTGTCACTGTGTCACCCTGCGGGGAGGGACAGGCTCATAGCTCCCTTCTGTCTGTGTCACTGTGTCACTGTGTCACCCTGCGGGGGAGGGACAGACTCATAGCTCCCTTCTGTCTGTGTCACTGTGTCACCCTGCTGGGGAGGGACAGACTCATAGCTTCCTTCTGTCTGTGTCACTGTGTCACCCTGCGGGGGGAGGGACAGACTCATAGCTCCCTTCTGTCTGTGTCACTGTGTCACCCTGCGGGGGGAGGGACAGACTCATAGCTCCCTTCTGTCTGTGTCACTGTGTCACCCTGCGGGGGGAGGGACAGACTCATAGCTCCCTTCTGTCTGTGTCACTGTGTCACCCTGCGGGGGGAGGGACAGACTCATAGCTCCCTTCTGTCTGTGTCACTGTGTCACTGTGTCACCCTGCGGGGGGGGGACGCATAGCTCCCTTCTGTCTGTGTCACTGTGTCACCCTGCGGGGGAGGGACAGACTCATAGCTCCCTTCTGTCTGTGTCACTGTGTCACCCTGCGGGGGAGGGACAGACTCATCGCTCCCTTCTGTCTGTGTCACTGTGTCACCCTGCGGGGGGAGGGACAGACTCATAGCTCCCTTCTGTCTGTGTCACTGTGTCACCCTGCGGGGGGAGGGACAGATTCATAGCTCCCTTCTGTCTGTGTCACTGTGTCACCCTGCGGGGGAGGGACAGACTCATAGCTCCATTCTGTCTGTGTCACTGTGTCACCCTGCGGGGGGAGGGACAGACTCATAGCTCCCTTCTGTCTGTGTCACTGTGTCACCCTGCGGGGGAGGGACAGACTCATAGCTCCATTCTGTCTGTGTCACTGTGTCACCCTGCGGGGGGAGGGACAGACTCATAGCTCCCTTCTGTCTGTGTAACTGTGTCACCCTGCGGGGGGAGGGACAGACTCATAGCTCCCTTCTGTCTGTGTCACCCTGCGGGGGGAGGGACAGTCTCATAGCTTCCTTCTGTCTGTGTCACTGTGTCACCCTGCGGGGGGAGGGACAGACTCATAGCTCCCTTCTGTCTGTGTCACTGTGTCACCCTGCGGGGGAGGGACAGACTCATAGCTCCCTTCTGTCTGTGTCACTGTGTCACCCTGCGGGGGGAGGGACAGACTCATAGCTCCCTTCTGTCTGTGTCACTGTGTCACCCTGCGGGGGGAGGGACAGACTCATAGCTCCCTTCTGTCTGTGTCACTGTGTCACCCTGCGGGGGAGGGGACAGGCTCCGGCCTCACCTCTCTGGCACGACGGTGTCGGGCGCGGGGGAGAAGAGGGTGCCGGCGGTGGACACCCGGCCGCCTCCTCTGGACGAGCCGAAATCTGCAATGAATTGGAGACGGTTTGTGAGCTTCAGGCCCCGCACATCCCTCCCCCCCGTGAAAGCATCTCCCCCCTCCCCCGCGTCACCTTGCACTCCTCCTTCCTCTTCATCCTCCTCTCCGGAGTCCACCGCCAGCACACCTCCCCGCCCCATCCTGCGCACGGCCGCCCCCGGCGTCTTCTCCAGCGCCAACGTCACCTGCGTGCCGGGCACCACAATGGAGTCGCCCTCGCTCTCCCCCTCCCCCTCCCGCTCGCTCCCTTCCGGCGTGGTGAAGCGGCAGGCCACGTCGGCGAAGAGCAGGAGGTCGCCGTGGCTCAGGGCGTAGCGCACGTGGGGCGCCAGGGCTTTCCTGCGCAGGCGGGTGCGGTTCAGGCTGCCGCGGTCGCAGACGTAGTGGCAGCCGGGCTGGGCGTCCAGGACGGCGTGCTGCTTGGACACGGACTGGGCGGGGAGGGTCACGTGGCAGTTGGCGTGGCGCCCGACCACGTTCTGGCCCGGGTAGATGGGGAAGTCTGGAGAGGGAGAGGGGAGGGAGAGAAATGAGAGACGGGGGAGAGGGGGCCGGCTCACGCGGTGCTGCGGGTGGGGAGGGTGAGAGAGGGAGAGGGGAGGGGGGTGGGGGGAGGGAGAAAGGAGGGGGGTGGGGGAGAGTGGGAGGGGAGAGAGTGGAAGGGGAGGGAGAGAGTGGGGAGAGCGCGAGAGGAGGGTGGGGGAGGGTGAGAGTGGAAGGGGAGGGAGAGGGTGAAAGGAGAGGGAGAGAGTGAAAGGAGAGGGAGTGAGGAAGGGAAGGGAGAGAGTGAGTAGAGCGAGAGTGAGAGTGAAAGGGGAGGGAGAGGGTGGGAGGGAGGGAAGGGAGAGAGTGGGAGGGAAGGGAGAGATTGGGGAAGGAGAAAGTGGTGGGGGAGAAAGTGGTGGGTGAGGGGGTAGATGGAGGGGGGAGAGAGTGGGGAAGGGGAGAGAGTGGGGGAGGGAGATAGTGGTGGGGAGAGTGGGGAGGGGGAAGAATGTGGGCGGAGAGAGAGAGCCGCGGAGAGAGAGAACCAGTGTCTGGGGGTGTCTGGGGGGTGTCAGGCTCACCTTGTGCTGGCCCATAGGTCCCACTCAGCATGTGTAGAGATGCCACAGGTCTTTCCCCAGACGCAGCTCCTTCTTCATCATCATTGTCATCATCCCACTGCAGGACCTGAGTCTCATCCATCCTGAGGGGCCACAACACACACATTGTATACAGATTACCAACCACTGCCCCTACCCACCATCAAGGCCAGGCACTCCCATCTACTGCACCTACCCACCATCAAGGCCAGGCACTCCCATCTACTGCACCTACCCACCATCAAGGCCAGGCACTGCCATATACTGCACCTACCCACCATCAAGGCCAGGCACTGCCATCTACTGCCCCTACCCACAATCAAGGCCAGGCACTGCCATATACTGCACCTACCCACCATCAAGGCCAGGCACTGCCATCTACTGCCCCTACCCACCATTAAGGCCAGGCACTGCCATCGACTGCCCCTACCCACCATCAAGGCCAGGCACTGCCATATACTGCCCCAACCCACCATCAAGGCCAGGCACTGCCATCTACTGCCCCTACTCACCATCAAGGCCAGGCACTGCCATCTACTGCCCCTACTCACCATCAAGACCAGGCACTGCCATATACTGCCCCAACCCACCATCAAGGCCAGGCACTGCCATCTACTGCCCCTACTCACCATCAAGACCAGGCACTGCCATATACTGCCCCAACCCACCATCAAGACCAGGCACTGCTATCGACTGCCCCTACTCACCATCAAGGCCAGGCACTGCCATATACTGCACCTATCCACCATCAAGGCCAGGCACTGCCATCTACTGCCCCTACTCACCATCAAGACCAGGCACTGCCATATACTGCACCTACCCACCATCAAGACCAGGCACTGCCATCTACTGCACCTACCCACCATCAAGGCCAGGCACTGCCATCTACTGCCCCTACTCACCATCAAGACCAGGCACTGCCATATACTGCCCCAACCCACCATCAAGGCCAGGCACTGCCATCTACTGCCCCTACTCACCATCAAGACCAGGCACTGCCATATACTGCACCTATCCACCATCAAGGCCAGGCACTGCCATCTACTGCCCCTACCCACCATCAAGGCCAGGCACTGCCATATACTGCCCCAACCCACCATCAAGGCCAGGCACTGCCATCTACTGCCCCTACCAACCATCAAGGCCAGGCACTGCCATCTACTGCACCTACCCACCATCAAGGCCAGGCACTGCCATCTACTGCCCCTACCCACCATCAAGGCCAGGCACTGACATCTACTGCACCTACCCACCATCAAGGCCAGGCACTGCCATCTACTGCACCTACCCACCATCAAGGCCAGGCACTGCCATCTACTGCCCCTACCCACCATCAAGGCCAGGCTCTGCCATCTACTGCCCCTACCCACCATCAAGACCAGGCACTTACCCACCATCAAGACCAGGCACTGCCATCTACTGCACTTATTCCCTCACCTGCTGTGTCTGTAAGTCTCCCAACATATCACTTAGAGTGTAAGCTCTCCGGGGCAGAAATTCACTTTCCTATTGTCTGATTGTGTGTGTGGCTCTTGTTGTGTTATAATTCCCTGTATTGTCTCTGGTGTAAAGCAATGAGTACACTGTGGGTGCTGTATAAATACAGATATACACGCACCTCTTCTATATAGCTGCACACTGTCTGTATGCGCATTGTAACGGGTATAGAAAAAAAGGAATACAAGTGCCCCCTCCACTGATGTATTACACAGTCACACAGTCACACAGTCACACCGTCACACAGTCACACCGTCACAGTCACACAGTCAGTCACAGTTACACGGTCACACGGTCACACAGTCAGTTACACAGTCAGTCACAGTTACACAGATACACAGTCACAGTCACACAGTCACACGGTCAGTCACAGTTACACAGATACACAGTCAGTTACACAGTCAGTCACAGTTACACAGATACACAGTCAGTTACACAGTCAGTCACAGTTACACAGATACACAGTCACAGTCACACAGTCACACGGTCAGTCACAGTTACACAGATACACGGTCACACGGTCAGTCACAGTTACACAGATACACAGTCAGTTACACAGTCAGTCACAGTTACACAGATACACAGTCAGTTACACAGTCAGTCACAGTTACACAGATACACAGTCAGTTACACAGTCAGTCACAGTTACACAGATACACAGTCACAGTCACACGGTCAGTCACAGTTACACAGATACACGGTCACACGGTCAGTCACAGTTACACAGATACACAGTCAGTTACACAGTCAGGCACAGTTACACAGATACACAGTCAGTCACAGTTACACAGATACACAGTCACAGTCACACAGTCACACGGTCAGACACAGTTACACAGATACACGGTCACACGGTCACACGGTCAGTCACAGTTACACAGATACACAGTCAGGCACAGTTACACAGATACACAGTCAGTCACAGTTACACAGATACACAGTCACAGTCACACAGTCACACGGTCAGACACAGTTACACAGATACACGGTCACACGGTCACACGGTCAGTCACAGTTACACAGATACACAGTCAGTCACAGTTACACAGATACACAGTCAGTTACACAGTCAGTCACAGTTACACAGATACACAGTCAGTTACACAGTCAGTCACAGTTACACAGATACACGGTCACACGGTCACACGGTCAGTCACAGTTACACAGATACACGGTCAGTCACAGTTACACAGATACACAGTCAGTTACACAGTCAGTCACAGTTACACAGATACACAGTCAGTTACACAGTCAGTCACAGTTACACAGATACACAGTCACAGTCACACGGTCAGTCACAGTTACACAGATACACAGTCAGTTACACAGTCAGTCACAGTTACACAGTCACAAAGTCAGTTACACAGTCACACAGTTATACAATAACAGTTACACAGTCACACAATGACACAATAACAGTTACACAGTCAGTTACACAGTTATACAATAACAGTCACACAGTTATACAATAACAGTCACACAGTCACACAGTCACACAGTCATACAATAACAGTTACACAGTCACACAGTCATACAATAACAGTTACACAGTCAGTTACACAGTTATACAATAACAGTCACACAGTCACAGAGTCACAGAGTCAGTTACACAGTCAGTCACAGTTACACAGATACACAGTCACAAAGTCAGTTACACAGTCACACAGTCACACAGTCACACAATAACAGTTACAGTTATACAATAACAGTCACACAGTCAGTTACACAGTTATACAATAACAGTTACACAGTCAGTTACACAGTTATACAATAACAGTTACACAGTCAGTTACACAGTTATACAATAACAGTTACACATTCAGTTACACAATAACAGTTACACAGTCAGTTACACAGTTATACAATAACAGTTACACAGTCAGTTACACAGTTACACAATAACAGTCACACAGTCAGTTACACAGTTATACAATAACAGTCACACATTCAGTTACACAGTTATACAATAACAGTTACACAATAACAGTTACACAGTCAGTTACACAGTTATACAATACCAGTTACACAGTCAGTTACACAATACCAGTTACACAGTCAGTTACACAGTTATACAATAACAGTTACACAGTCAGTTACACAGTTATACAATACCAGTTACACAGTCAGTTACACAGTTATACAGTCAGTTACACAGTTATACAATACCAGTTACACAGTCAGTTACACAGTTATACAATAACAGTTACACAGTCAGTTACACAGTTATACAATAACAGTTACACAGTCAGTTACACAGTTATACAATAACAGTTACACAGTCAGTTACACAGTTATACAATACCAGTTACACAGTCAGTTACACAGTTATACAATACCAGTTACACAGTCAGTTACACAGTTATACAATAACAGTTACACAGTCAGTTACACAGTTATACAATAACAGTTACACAGTTACACAGTCAGTTACACAGTTATACAATAACAGTTACACAGTCAGTTACACAGTTATACAATACCAGTTACACAGTCAGTTACACAGTTATACAATACCAGTTACACAATACCAGTTACACAGTTATACAATAACAGTTACACAGTCAGTTACACAGTTATACAATAACAGTCACACAGTCAGTTACACAGTTATACAATAACAGTTACACAGTCAGTTACACAGTTATACAGTCAGTTACACAGTTATACAATAACAGTTACACAGTCAGTTACACAGTTATACAATAACAGTTACACAGTCAGTTACACAGTTATACAATAACAGTTACACAGTCAGTTACACAGTTATACAATAACAGTTACACAGTTATACAATACCAGTTACACAATACCAGTTACACAGTTATACAATAACAGTTACACAGTCAGTTACACAGTTATACAATAACAGTCACACAGTCAGTTACACAGTTATACAATAACAGTTACACAGTCAGTTACACAGTTATACAATAACAGTTACACAGTCAGTTACACAGTTATACAATAACAGTTACACAGTCAGTTACACAGTTATACAATAACAGTTACACAGTCAGTTACACAGTTATACAATAACAGTCACACAGTCAGTTACACAGTTATACAGTTACACAGTTATACAATAACAGTTACACAGTTATACAATAACAGTTACACAGTCAGTTACACAGTTATACAATAACAGTTACACAGTCAGTTACACAGTTATACAATAACAGTTACACAGTCAGTTACACAGTTATACAATAACAGTTACACAGTCAGTTACACAGTTATACAATAACAGTTACACAGTCAGTTACACAGTTATACAATAACAGTTACACAGTCAGTTACACAGTTATACAATAACAGTTACACATTCAGTTACACAGTTATACAATAACAGTCACACGGTCAGTTACACAGTTATACAATAACAGTTACACAGTCAGTTACACAGTTATACAATAACAGTTACACGGTCAGTTACACAGTTATACAATACCAGTTACACAGTCAGTTACACAGTTATACAATACCAGTCGCACAGTCAGTTACACAGTTATACAATACCAGTTACACAGTCAGTTACACAGTTATACAATACCAGTCACACAGTCAGTTACACAGTTATACAATAACAGTTACACAGTCAGTTACACAGTTATACAATACCAGTTACACAGTCAGTTACACAGTTATACAATAACAGTTACACAGTCAGTTACACAGTTATACAATACCAGTTACACAGTCAGTTACACAGTTATACAATACCAGTTACACAGTCAGTTACACAGTTATACAATACCAGTTACACAGTCAGTTACACAGTTATACAATACCAGTTACACAGTTATACAATACCAGTTACACAGTCAGTTACACAGTTATACAATACCAGTTACACAGTCAGTTACACAGTTATACAATAACAGTTACACAGTTATACAATACCAGTTACACAGTTATACAATACCAGTTACACAGTCAGTTACACAGTTATACAATACCAGTTACACAGTTATACAATACCAGTTACACAGTCAGTTACACAGTTATACAATAACAGTCACACAGTCAGTTACACAGTTATACAATACCAGTTACACAGTCAGTTACACAGTTATACAATAACAGTTACACAGTCAGTTACACAGTTATACAATACCAGTTACACAGTCAGTTACACAGTTATACAATACCAGTTACACAGTCAGTTACACAGTTATACAATAACAGTTACACAGTTATACAATAACAGTTACACAGTCAGTTACACAGTTATACAATACCAGTTACACAGTCAGTTACACAGTTATACAATAACAGTTACACAGTTATACAATACCAGTTACACAGTCAGTTACACAGTTATACAATAACAGTTACACAGTTATACAATAACAGTTACACAGTCAGTTACACAGTTATACAATACCAGTTACACAGTCAGTTACACAGTTATACAATAACAGTCACACATTCAGTTACACAGTTATACAATAACAGTTAAACAGTTATACAATAACAGTTACACAGTTATACAATAACAGTTACACAGTTATACAATACCAGTTACACAGTCAGTTACACAGTTATACAATAACAGTTACACAGTCACACAGTTATACAATACCAGTTACACAGTCAGTTACACAGTTATACAATACCAGTTACACAGTCAGTTACACAGTTATACAATACCAGTTACACAGTCAGTTACACAGTTATACAATAACAGTTACACAGTCAGTTACACAGTTATACAATAACAGTTACACAGTCAGTTACACAGTCAGTTACACAGTTATACAATAACAGTTACACAGTCAGTTACACAGTTATACAATAACAGTTACACAGTCAGTTACACAGTTATACAATACCAGTTACACAGTTATACAATACCAGTTACACAGTTATACAATAACAGTTACACAGTCAGTTACACAGTTATACAATAACAGTCACACATTCAGTTACACAGTTATACAATAACAGTTACACAGTCAGTTACACAGTTATACAATAACAGTTACACAGTCAGTTACACAGTTATACAATAACAGTCACACAGTCAGTTACACAGTTATACAATAACAGTCACACATTCAGTTACACAGTTATACAATAACAGTTACACAGTCAGTTACACAGTTATACAATAACAGTTACACAGTCAGTTACACAGTTATACAATAACAGTCACACAGTTATACAATAACAGTTACACAGTCAGTTACACAGTTATACAATACCAGTTACACAGTCAGTTACACAGTTATACAATAACAGTCACACATTCAGTTACACAGTTATACAATAACAGTTAAACAGTTATACAATAACAGTTACACAGTTATACAATAACAGTTACACAGTTATACAATACCAGTTACACAGTCAGTTACACAGTTATACAATAACAGTTACACAGTCACACAGTTATACAATACCAGTTACACAGTCAGTTACACAGTTATACAATACCAGTTACACAGTCAGTTACACAGTTATACAATACCAGTTACACAGTCAGTTACACAGTTATACAATAACAGTTACACAGTCAGTTACACAGTTATACAATAACAGTTACACAGTCAGTTACACAGTTATACAATAACAGTTACACAGTCAGTTACACAGTTATACAATAACAGTTACACAGTCAGTTACACAGTTATACAATAACAGTTACACAGTCAGTTACACAGTTATACAATAACAGTCACACAGTTATACAATACCAGTTACACAGTCAGTTACACAGTTATACAATACCAGTTACACAGTCAGTTACACAGTTATACAATACCAGTCACACAGTCATACAATACCAGTTACACAGTCAGTTACACAGTTATACAATAACAGTTACAACGTCAGTTACACAGTTATACAATAACAGTTACACAGTCAGTTACACAGTTATACAATAACAGTTACACAGTCAGTTACAACACAGTTACACAGTTATATAGTTACACAGTCACACAGTCAGTTACAACACAGTTATACAGTTACACAATAACAGTTACACAGTCAGTTACACAGTTATACAATAACAGTTACAGTCAGTTACACAGTTATACAATAACAGTCACACATTCAGTTACACAGTTATACAATAACAGTTACACAGTCAGTTACACAGTTATACAATAACAGTCACACATTCAGTTACACAGTTATACAATAACAGTTACACAGTCAGTTACACAGTTATACAATACCAGTTACACAGTCAGTTACACAGTTATACAGTTACACAATAACAGTTACACAGTTACACAATAACAGTCACACAGTCAGTTACAACACAGTTACTCAGTTATACAGTTAGTTACAACACAGTTACACAGTTATACAGTGTCACAGTCAGTTACACAGTTATACAATACCAGTTACACAGTCAGTTACACAGTTATACAGTTACACAATAACAGTTACACAGTTACACAATAACAGTCACACAGTCAGTTACAACACAGTTACTCAGTTATACAGTTAGTTACAACACAGTTACACAGTTATACAGTGTCACAGTCAGTTACACAGTTATACAGACAGATACACAGTCACGCAGTCACACCGTCAGTTACAACACAGTTACACAGTTACACAATAACAGTCACACAGTCAGTTACAACACAGTTACACAATCACACAGTCAGTTACAACACAGTTACACAGTTATACAGTCAGATACACAGTCACGCAGTCACACCGTCAGTTACAACACAGTTACACAGTTATAGTCACGCAGTCAGTTACAACACAGTTATACAGTTATACAGTCACACAATAACAGTTACAACACAGTTACACAGTTACACAGTTATACAGTCACACAGTCAGTTACAACACAGTTACACAGTCACACAGTCAGTTACAACACAGTTATACAGTCACACAATAACAGTTACAACACAGTTATACAGTCAGATACACAGTCACACAGTCAGTCAGTCACACAGTCAGTTACAACACAGTTATACAGTCAGATACACAGTCACACAGTCAGTCAGTCACAGTTACACAGTCAGTTACACAGCCACACAGTCGATGAGGTTGAATAAAGACATACGCTCCTAAACTTGAACCTATGTTAAATTGAGACGACAGATACTTATCCTATCTCTGTACTGGCAGTGTATGGATCCAGTAAATACCGTTCGCCCCGACGTGTTTCACCGGATTACCTCCCTGAGGAAAATTCTTGTGTAAGCGGCAAAACGCGCCAGGGCGAACGGCATTGGACGCACGTGACATCACCGCAATAGGACAAGGGGCCCTGAGATTCCTCGGATTAAACCCCTGTTTCCCACCTCCCTGCAGCGCTGTGTGTCCTTCCCTGGGCATTTTATTTTGGAGAAGTATCTTCCTCTATACTATTTACACCGCCTGAAATGGCTAAATGTCAGCTAATTGTTTTGTATACACACACACACACACTATACAGTAGATATTATATTTATCCAGACACATTATATATACACTACATATTACATACACAGTAATATATACACACACACAAACACACACACACACACACACAATACTGAGTTAAGTTATGGTGAGTAAAAAAAGTGACAAAAACCTTCCACAGGAAAGCAAATATGCAAATATAACTGTATGCTCATCTGCATGTCTCAGGCAGGTCTGCAACCCCGCCTTTCCCCATTATCACCCAGCACACAGCACTTCCACTGCAGCAAGGGATTCTGGGAAATGACATGCAAATGAGCACACAGTGTCACTTTTTGCCTCAAAAAACATTTTTAACATGGTTCCCTATAGGCTTAAGCTTGCTGCATGGTCACAGCTTTGAGCACAGCCAGGGTTAAGGTGCATACCCAGAAAACCACCCACAGACAGCTGTTTCGACCTTGATGGGTCTCATCAGTGTGGGGTTGATGTTAACTTGGTATGCATGAGAGGCTATGGGATAGGCTAAACCATAATACTGAGTTAAGTTATGGTGAGTAAAAAAAGTGACAAAAACCCTCCACAGCCTATAGGGAACCATGTTAAAAATGGTTTTTGAGGCAAAAAGCGACACTGTGTGCTCATTTGCATGTCATTTCCCAGAATCCCTTGCTGCAGTGGAAGTGCTGTATGCTGGGTGATAATGGGGAAAGGCGGGGTTGCAGACCTGCCTAAGACATGCAGATGAGCATACAGTTGTATTTGTATATATATATACATACATATACACATACACACACACACACACACACACACACATACACACACACACACACACACACACACACGTACCCCCCAGCATCGTATAACTGGTACAGCGCATGCCCGCCCGCCCGCCTCTGCCACACACCAGACTGGTATTTCATGTACTGCTGTTAATCGGACGGTTGCCCACCCTGGCAGTGACGTCCCTGTGATGGAGATTTATCTTGTTAACGCGGGTTATAGATCTGCTCTCCTGTGAGTGCGAGCCCGAGGGACCCGCTTTCCTACTTTCTTTACACTTTATTACATTTCCCAAACAGTACTATGCTGTGAAGCTTGCGCTTCTTTTTCTTCTGTTCGGTAATCTTGGTGCGGTAACCCCACTATTGAAGCTGCAGTTTGCTCCAGTCGGGACTCGCCGCCGAGATCGGACTTATATATACAGCAGCAGTTTGTCCTCTGGTTTGATTATATTGTAATTTTTGCTAGTTTTTATCCTATGCGTGTTGTAATTATTGGGCTTATTTAATATCAGTTGGCTCTCTTTATATGTGGCCCGATGGTTTATTTGCCCGTACATATAGTGGGTAACTCACCCCGAAGCCTAACCTCACCACACACATTTAGGGAGTACTTTGTAGCGCTACTATATTGTATTGTATGTCTTTATTTATATAGCGCCAAAAGTGTACTCAGCGCTTCACACAGAATACAGCACAGGGAATTATATTAATACAATAAGTGCAGCAAAATCAGACAGTAGGAAAGGAGATCCCTGCCCCGAAGAGCTTACACTCTGAGATTGTATATTGTTTTTGTTTGTATACATATATATGCATACACACACAGTATATACCCTTTATATGCACAGCATATATGCACACTATATACAGAACACAGTATATTATATATATTAATATTACACACTATATACAGTACAAGTAGAGTATATATACACACACCATGTACAGTACACAGTATATACACTATATACAGTAGAGTATATATACACACACTATGTACAGAACACAGTAGGCACACACTATGTATGTGTATATACTATACACAGTACAGTATATATACACACACACTATGTACAGTATAGACACACACTATATAGAGTACAGTATATATCGACACACACTATAGAGTACAGTATATATGCACACTATATACAGTATATATACTATATACAGTACAGTGTATATACACACTATGTACAGTATATACACACACTATATACAGAACGGTACAGTATATACACACACACTAGAGTACAGTATATATGCACACTATATACAGTATATATACTATATACATTACAGTGTATATACACACTATGTACAGTACAGTATATATACACTATGTACAGTATATACACACACTATACAGTACAGTATATATAGACACACACTATATAGAGTACAGTATATATGCACACTATATACAGTATATATACTATATACATTACAGTGTATATACACACTATGTACAGTACAGTATATATACACTATGTACAGTATATACACACACTATACAGTACAGTATATATAGACACACACTATATAGAGTACAGTATATATGCACACTATAATCAGTATATATACTATATACAGTACAGTGTATATACACACACTATGTACAGTATATATAGACACACACTATATAGAGATTACAGTATATATGCACACTATATACAGTATATATACTATATACAGTAGTGTATATACACGCACTTCCCACCTCACTTCCGGTTTGTCTCCCGCCAGCTCCAATATAACGAAAACACCGTCCCCGCCCCCTTCTTCTAGCGCGTGTCCTGATTGGTCGCAGCCTTACGTCACTCAAGACCCTGCCTCGCTGCTCTTTGGTTTAAAGCTCCCGCCCCTCCCCCTCCTCCTCCCTATCGCACTCTTCCCCTGAGCGTGCGGCGGCGGAGGAGGGGGGGGGGGGGGGGGGGGGGGGGGGGGGGGGAGTGACGTCTCGGGTCATTCCATATTCCGATTGGCCACTCTCTTTGCGCGAGCGTACGCTGCCAATCGCAACATGGCGCACGCTTTTTGTATGCATGCTGAGCTGTGAGCAGGTACTGTGTGTTTATGTATGTGTGTGTCATTTATTATTTATTAAAAATAAAAAAACACTTTGGTGCACAATTAACATTGTGCAGACACATGCAGACTCACATACATACACACACACACACATATATATATATATATATATATATATATATATATATATATATATGTATATATATATTGTGCTCAGAACTGCTTAGGTAAACAGTAACACATGAATAACTACAATTATAGAGGTATCTGTACAGATAAGTGGCGTACTGTCCGGATGCAATCAGCTGCCCATGCAATGTGGCCCCCTCAATGATATATGGGGATACAGTATGCAGTCTAGGAACCAAGGCAGTCTACCTGTAGTGGTTGCATATAGCTAGGTATGTACATACGCAAGGACATATATATCCCCTTGTGTGCAGGTAAGCACATACAGAACGTAGCGGTACCAGGCAAGCAGGTTGCTGGCTCCTCACGGGCAATCGATGCTGGGTATTGTATTGTATGTCTTTATTTATATAGCGCCATTAATGTACATAGCGCGTCACAGTAATAATACACGTAATCAAATAAATAACAGATAATATAAATAACAGGTCATGGGAATCAGTGCTTCAGACATAAAGGTAACATTAAGGAAGAGGAGTCCCTGCCCCGAGGAGCTTACAGTCTAATTAAATGAATGAAGCCCAGTCATAGAGATTAAAAACGTGTCTCTCCGGATTCCCCACACATCGCAACGTAATCTGCCCCACATCGAAAAGGGGGGAAGAAGCCGATATAAGGGTGACCGGCGCGCACAGCGGCGTCTATGGGAATGCTACACGCGTCCCAAAATCACAGAAGGGGAAGAGGATCGATCGGACAACTACAGCGCATCCGCGAACTTGCAACGCACCAGATGAGACATCCGGATGCGTTCCAACTGTTAAGGACCCGGACTGATGACGTCAGCAGGATGAAAACGGAAGATCTACTAACCCCCCTTATGCCTGCAGGACCGCAGGGAGACTGGCTGACGCGTGCGCAATGACTCACAAGTAGTCTGCGCTTTTTGCGTTCCAAAATTATAGAAGGGTGAAGAGGATCGAGCGGACAACTACCGCCCATGCGTGAACCTGAAACGCAAGCGTTCCAACTGCTAAGGACCCGGATTGATGACGTCAGCAAGATGGATGCCAGGATACACAGAAATGATGAGAATGTAAACTCCACGAGGATTGCTAACAGCTGTTGGGGTTCTCTAACAAGAGATACAGACTGGACATTGGCTAGAAGGACTGAATCAGCACATGAATTCCATCAGCACTAATTGAACAGGTTGCATTGTGGGGGTTTGGGGCACTATTTATATGTTAGAAATGGGGGGTGATAGACAGCACTCTGACACAATGACTCAGCAAGGTTGCAGGGTGCACGGAACAGGAAGGGACCCTAGTTCCCTTCAGAAGTACTAACAAACCAAAAGATAGTACCAGCACTCTCTGTCTCACAGCTATAGATATAGGCGAATACCAGTGTAGGGAATATGAATAATTTAATGACACTAATAATAAACTGAAAATATAGCAACAATAGCCAATACGCCAATGCAAGAATAAATATCACCATAGAGGAAATCAAAAATAAAGGGGGTAGAGGGTAAAGAAGGAGAAGTGCACTCGACAAGGCACCAGGAAGAGGGTTTGCTTATACTTGTTCACTGATTGACATCTGATATCTGCATATGTTCTGTGTCTTTTACAATATTCTTGTATCTACATTCATTGTTTGATATTTGATATCTGCTTATGTGATTTGCCCTCTTTAGACTTTAGATTTATATCATTAGCTGAGTGTGGGATTATTTGACAGTGGGGAGGGAAGGCTTAGGGAAGTACCTCTGGGACCAGGGGGAATGGGCCAGATGAAGAGGTCACCCCTCGAAACGTCGCCCCCCTAGTTTGCTTTCCTTTTTCCATTTTTGGGATTTTTTGCTTTTCTTTTGTGTTTTTTTTCCCCTTCTCCTTCTTTCCCCTCTACCCCCTTTATTTTTGATTTCCTCTATGGACCCGTTCTGATGTGAAGCTCGTGGATCCGCCGCCTCTCCATCCAGACGTCACCGTCGACCCCAAAAAACCCGACGTGCGTTTCACGTGACCCGGCGCGCTTCTTCAGGGGAGCGGGACGGTGATACCGGGGATGTCCTCTCATTATTTACTGGACGGAGTGTCCAAATACAGGGCAGTCCGGTTCAATACTGGACCCCTGGCCACCCTAAGTGGGATGGAAACGATATACCTAATAATTAGATAATTGGGTGTAATCTTAGTCTGGTCTGCACTGAACCTTATTTTTTTTCATTGTAAATGTCTTGCATCTGGGTCTCTTATATACTGAGTGTGCTACTTGCTAGGTCTGTCGTACCCGGACTGAGTGAGGTATTATTCCTAGCATGGGTGTGCCGGGCTATTAACACACTGTCATTACCTATTATATCATATGTTGTGTGTTATCTAACACACTCTGCAGAGCGCTGTTATTATATTGCTATATCCCAGATCTCAGCCATTAGTGTCTCTTCCATATGGCGCGTGGCGATTTATTCGATAGCCGTTTCACTGCCCCTGCTGGTGTGTTAAAGTATTACACCTTTACCGTTTCCCTAATGCTACTTGTATACTTCTTTTTATGGATAATATTTTTTTATTGAAAGCCTTGCATTGCATGTGTAGCAGGGTTTCTCATGGTTCTTACAGTGCAGCGCCTCCACCCCATGAGGATCTGGCTGGATGCGGGATGGTCCCCACAGGCAATACTCCTTTATTTTTGTTATTGTACAACAGCTTGATACATCTCCAGCCCTGGAGCAGACCCCAGGGGCTTGAGACCCCAAGAGCCCCTCCCAATCTCCTTAACCCTCTGATAGGGAAAAGGGTATCACCCTGTCCCATAATCAACACTCAATTTGGTGGTGTCAGCTTTTATACCCGGGGGGAAGGGCTTGTAACCCCGCACCATAACAGGGTAGGTCCAGGTACTGACAGGCATCACACCATCTGCATGTGACCCAGTCAGTACCCTCCCCAGGCATGATACTCCAATTACCAGTTTAAGCCTGCCCCCGGGTAAGGCAACATAGTATCCATCCAGACTGCAAATGCAGGCTAGTGTGAAAGCGTAGAAATAATATCAATAAGTCAAGGGTGCAAAATATCATAGTGAGTTTATCTGCACCAAGGTACAAAATCGATTGAGACTTCAAAAATGAGCTATCTTCTCTCACCACATATTGCTTGACATCACACTTTTATACATTTCCAATGAGTAATACGCCCCTTAAGGGGGCTGGCTTAGAGATAAAGAAACTATATAGTGACTTATACAAAAACCTTAGTCATGCAAAAATATATGCTTCGCAAGCTAACCCTTACCCTACATATCTCCCTGTAATTTGGGCCTCTTAACCTCCTGACTTAAGGAGGAACCGCAAAGGCCCTCTGTGTGTAGCTGCCAGATAAGAGAAGCAGGGGGCTACAAGAATGAGTTTGTGAGAAAAAAACTGTGACAAATGCAGTTATTTTAATTTCAAGACTAGTAGGAATTATACGAGGGTTGGTCTTTGCCTGGAGCGATGCTCTGCAGCGCAGCGTTCATACACAAATAAACAGATACACATACATACAAGCCAACACTCAAAATGGCTGCTGAGACAAAATGGTGGTGGTGATAGTCTGCTTTCATATAGTCTAAGCCACACCCCTTATCTCAAATCTTCACACTAGGCCCTGCGCAGGAGTTTAACCCCAACACTGCCTGTTCCTGTCCGGACTTATAGTGTTGAGGCCAGAAGAAGCCTATAGCCAGGGGCACTTGGCTACACATATACAGCAACTCCTGCTGTATTCTTTTTTTTTGTGACAAATTTATATCCTTGTTTCTATTTCAGGACATTGTAATTTTCTCCCTTTTTAATGTTGGTTTATTATTATTATTATTATTATTACTGGCAGACCTCGGTTATCCACCGGAATCCGTTCTGGAAGTAGCGTTGGAGAGTGAAACCGCTGTAAAGCGAGTCCCGTGTTAATCAGTGACGGTGAGCGTCGGATAACGCATTCCGCCGTCGGAAAACGGGCCCTTAGGGAGGCATTGTAAAGCGCTGTATTCTGTTGCCACAGGGTTATATACTAGATAGAAGTTCGGCCAGATAGCTGAACTCATCCCGCGTCGAAAGCACAACAAGTCCTTTGTCTTTCCTTAACTTTATTGAGGGAGTTGCAGAAATGAAAGGGTTCTTGTGGGTGTTGTGTGGGTAGAGAGGGCTTCTCTGTGTGAAGTGCTTCTGTATCAAGGGACGGTCACACGGATAGCTTTGCAAGGGAGTAAGTAAGAATGGTTGTACTCAGTAGCTTGGGTAAAAAAGGAAGTGTGTAATGTTTGTCACACAGGAAGAGGGACAGGACTAAGCCACCTGTGAATACAGACAGGGGAGGATGGAAAAGTCCATTTTAACTTGGGAGGACTAGAGATGTTGCTAGGGCAACCAGCTACTAGCAGACTGGAGAGTGGAAAGTATCTAAAAAGGTCTAAATTCCTACATGCCCTGGGAGTTACAGATGCAGGTGAAAGCATACAACCAAATATAAAGGGCTGCAAAGGGGGGGGACGGACGGACGGAAAGGAACAATCCTGTTCCAGGACACGATGGATATTCCCTTCGTTGTAAAGTGAAACGTTGGATAGCGAGGACTACCAGTATGGGAACTTCTCAGTCTTACCTTTTTGACGGTTGTTTCCCTCCCGGGGAACGCTTTCCCGATTGCAGTGAGGGTATCACTTCCTTAATACAACAGTCAACCATGTTGTTACAGCTTGGATCCCTCTCCATTAACATGGGAGTTTTCCCATATAACAGCTGGATTCCGTCGACGCGTTTCATGTTTTTTTTTTTTAATGACGGGACCCGAGATTTTCTCAGTGACAAGGCACAGCCTTTTTGAGTATAGTGAGATGTGTGGAATATGTGTATATACACTATTTCACATTAGAATCTGGCATATTCCTGGGACTATCCCATTCTTACTGTGTGCTGGGAACTACCACGTCTCACTGTACATCTGTGGAGGGTCTAGGGTCCCTCCCTGTTCCCGTTGCACCACTCATTTTCTCGCAAGTCCTTACATCGCATATATTGAGTGCTGCAAACAAAGAAGATCGATGTGACTGGCCGCGCCAAGAGAAAAACCAGTGGAAACTCACCAATTAGAAGTTAAAATCCATTTATTAAACGACATAAAAAAGCAGACAAAACAAGAACAGAAGTCCCGCTCCCACGCGTTTCACGCCCACGCTTGCGCTTTTTCAAGGAGTGTGTTTGTAATATATGGAGTGCTGTCTATTCCCTTTGTTGAGCCTTTTTGAGTATGTTTGACATGTTAACCTTTTAACTATTTGAATGGTCTCTGTTTGCGTGTCCCCGTTTCCTCATTAGATCCTGAACATCGTTGTTTTGATGTTAATTAGTTCTCTTTTTTTTTTTTAATATAACGTGTGTGGTTCTTAGTGGTAAATGTTACCCTTGAGAAACAAATCGGGCTTTTCGTCTGCATTATGGACCAAGAAATCACCTTTTCCTTCAGTCGCCATGTTGCGCTGGTATATCGGATCTCTTCCCCCCCAAGGAGCAAGGTGGGGGGGGAAGCACGTTGAGCCCAGATGACGTCAGATTCACGGGGTAACTTCCTTCTACATGGGACTGACCATTTAACCCATCTGTCTGTCGGTTGGGTGCGTGGAGGATCCAGATCGATTGGCGGGCATGATCTCATTGGCAGATCACTGGATAAACCCGTTCTCAAACATACAGGACACCTACAAGCTCATATTTTGACAGATTTATTATAAATCATTCTTCCTGGTAATGCACAGGTTATTAAGAATTTATATTAGTGTTAGGGACCCCTGGAAATGTGGTCTGCCGTGTAGTGGCTCAGGGGCTTACAACACTTTGGCCAAAATGTTAAACTAAAAGACCATTTTATTTAATAGATATTTATACATATATTTAGGCACTGTACCATGTATAAGTTTCACTGGATGTGCACTGAGCTCCGTCTGTGTTTCATGTTCTGTCTCTGGTTTTAAACCCGTTGTCACCAAGAATCAATTAGCTCAGGGGTGCGCAGGATTTTTTTTGGGGGGCGCGGCAGTTGCAGAGGCCCCGCGCTCTTCCACGAAGGCATTTAAGTACAGTATATATTCTCGTTAGAAAGGTTAAGGTTAAAAATATGAAACGTGAGTTTGGCTAAGATGTCGAGTTTGCCGACTTTCTAAGGAATGTTACCGTGGCATGTATCTGGAATCGGAGTGAGCCATATATTGGTTGTGTGTGAGGTGTTCAATTACGACGTTGACGCTAGATCACTGTGGTTGTGTGAGCAGCTGGTTTATGTCGTGTCCTGTTGTAATAAAGAAATGAATATTAAAAAAAATAAACACGTCTCTGGCATTGGGTCACTTTGCCCCTACGTGGGACTGACCCTTTAACCCATTACACACGTCCCTGTCATTAGGTCACTTTGCCCCTACGTGGGACTGACCCTTTAACCCATTAAACACATCCCTGTCATTAGGTCACTTTGCTCCGACGTGGGACTGACCCTTTAACCCATTACACACGTCCGTCATTAGGTCACTTTGCCCCTACGTGGGACTGACCCTTTAACCCATTACACACGTCCCTGTCATTAGGTCACTTTGCCCCTACATGGGACTGACCCTTTATCCCATTAAACACGTCCCTGTCATTAGGTCACTTTGCTCCTACGTGGGACTGACCCTTTATCCCATTAAACACGTCCCTGTCATTAGGTCACTTTGTCCCTACGTGGGACTGACCCTTTAACCCATTAAACACGTCCCTGTCATTAGGTCACTTTGCCCCTACGTGGGACTGACCCTTTAACCCATTACACACGTCCCTGTCATTAGGTCACTTTGCTGCTACGTGGGACTGACCCTTTAACCCATTAAACACCCCAAATAATGACATCACACAGGAGGCAATATTAAAAATTAAAAAAAGGGGTTTTATTTTTTTTCTGTCGCAGTCTCGTCATCTTTTCAATATGAAAAAGCAACAGTAAACTAAAATAAAAATATTTATGGTGCGAGAGAAGAAAAAAGGGTTAAAAAAAAAATGAAACGAGAGAAAAGTAAAGAAAATATGAAATATGTACCTTTCCCGTCTTCCTCACAATTCCAATTATTTACGACGAGCAAGAATATCAATTGTTTATTGTTAATTACCTCAGCTATTGATTGATTGCGGTCGTTTAAAAAGATGGCCAACTGCCGGAGTGTGGATTTCGGGCCTACATTCCGAACACGGCTTAAATCCCTCATCGTCACATATCTTTCAACTTAGTGCATTCGTTAGGTATTAATGAGCGGTTCTGATCTTAATTGCTGGTTGTTGATTAAAAAACATTGGTTAATTAAGGTCTACTGAGACTCGAGGCCTTTTTGGGCTTGAGCAAAACCACCATTTTTTTAATCTCTTGCCAAGTTTAGGGGAGGGGTGGCCACAGGGGCAGGGGGAGTGGCAGTGACGTACGCACATCACGTGGAACACATCAGGCAGAGTGTTCACGGTAATAACTTAAGTAAACTAGCAGCGGAGACAAAATGGCAGTTGCGGGACAAAATGGCCGCCAGTAGCTTTGGGCCTAGCAGAGATTAAGATGGGACTGAAGGCTATCAGACTCTTACAGTCCAAGGGTATGATGGGAGATGTGATCATGGCTCGGTACTTAACCCTCTCGCAGCTGAAGAGACCAGCACCCGTTCACAGAGAGGGCAGGAGACATCTTGGAAGTAGTAGGCGTGGGGAAATCAAAATGGCAACAAGTGTTTTACCACAGACAGGAGGTTGAGGCCTACCCTCAAACCTACAGCCAGAAGCCCACCCTGCAGATTCCAGAGGCCTACTCCCGCCAAGCCCAATGGCCTACCCTCAAACTAAGCCAGATGTCTACTCTAGCCAAGGCCCACCTATGCCAAAGCCAGAGGCCTACCCTGAAATCCCAGGCCAGAAGCCTACCCTGAAAGGCCAGAAGCCTACCCTGAAAGGCCAGGCCAGAAGCCTACCCTGAAAGGCCAGGCCAGAAGCCTACCCTGAAAGGCCAGAGGCCCTACCCTGAGAGCCCAGGCCAGAGAGCTACTGATCAAACCTAAAGTCACAATCCTACATGGCTTGCGCCAAGGTCAAACCCCATTGACTAAGAGAAAGAGAGGAAGAGAAGAGGAGGAGCAGAAGAGTGGACACAACGAATAAAAAAAAAAAGGTTAAAAACCACAAAAGTAGCAGAAGTGATGGAAAAAAAGATGAAGAGAAAACAAAAACGCTAATCTTCGGTACAGACTTTTCTTCCCCCTCGGCCTGCGAATGGAGTAGGATGGAAGGTGAGCAAGAGAAGGAGGCGGTGGTGGTGGAGAGATTCTAGGCCTCCTCCTCTGCCTCCTCGTTGAAGTCTTCTTCTTCCTCAGCTGTAGCATCTTGATACTGCTGGTACTCCGACACCAGGTCGTTCATGTTGCTCTCGGCCTCTGTGAACTCCATCTCGTCCATCCCCTCTCCGGTGTACCAGTGGAGGAAGGCCTTGCGGCGGAACATGGCGGTGAACTGCTCGGAGATGCGCTTGAACAGCTCCTGGATGGCCGTGCTGTTGCCGATAAAGGTGACGGCCATCTTGAGGCCGCGGGGCGGGATGTCGCACACGGCCGTCTTGACGTTGTTCGGGATCCACTCCACAAAGTAGCTGCTGTTCTTATTCTGGACGTTCAACATCTGCTCGTCCACCTCCTTCATGGACATGCGTCCCCGGAAGACAGCCGCCACAGTCAGGTAGCGGCCATGGCGCGGGTCGCAGGCGGCCATCATGTTTTTGGCGTCGAACACCTGCTGGGTGAGCTCGGGGACGGTCAGTGCCCGGTACTGCTGGCTCCCGCGGCTGGTCAGGGGGGCGAAGCCTGGCATGAAGAAGTGGAGACGTGGGAAGGGGACCATGTTCACCGCCAGCTTGCGCAAGTCAGCGTTGAGCTGGCCTGGGAAGCGAAGGCACGTGGTGACGCCGCTCATGGTGGCACTGACCAGGTGGTTGAGGTCCCCGTAGGTCGGGGTGGTGAGCTTGAGTGTGCGGAAGCAAATGTCATACAGGGCCTCGTTGTCGATGCAGTAGGTCTCATCCGTGTTCTCCACCAGCTGGTGCACGGAGAGAGTGGCATTGTATGGCTCCACCACGGTGTCCGAAACCTTGGGGGAGGGCACCACACTGAAGGTGTTCATGATGCGGTCGGGGTACTCCTCTCGGATCTTGCTGATGAGGAGGGTGCCCATGCCGGAGCCAGTCCCACCGCCCAGCGAGTGAGTAAGCTGGAAGCCCTGCAGACAGTCGCAGCTCTCTGCCTCCTTCCTCACCACATCCAACACCGAGTCGACCAGCTCAGCTCCTTCCGTGTAATGCCCCTTGGCCCAGTTGTTGCCAGCCCCGCTCTGGCCTGAGGAAGAAATGGAGAAGTGGAGTGAGAGAGACACAAGAGGAAGGGAAAGGAGGCTTTACAAGCACCTATCTAAAATCAAGGCAAATTGGTGTCAGAAGTGGGATTTTCTGATGGATTTATAACCAGCAATTTCAAATAACCCCCGTTATCTATCTACCCTTCTCCTAGTTCATTCTGGCAAAGTGGAGTCAGTTAGGATTAAATCATAGAGATTACCGTGTAGACACTCTACTGCAGGCTTTTGGGGCCTGTTAGAAAAAAAAAAAATCTCAAAGCCAAAAACCAGTGGGGACTAAAAATAATGTCTGGTAATTAGGTCTAATAGGAGTAGATACTGTATGTTTTGTGGGATCATTATGGGGATTTTGAGAGTCAGGATTCCAGGCCTAAACATGGGACAGGTCAATATATTTCATATATATACACACTGTTTTGATATCAGGGATCATATGGCTGTGAACGTTAGGGCGCCAAGGGGGAATAAATTCACGACTCGCCACGGTGGATAATTCCTCTTACCAAAGACAAAGTTGTCGGGCCTGAAGATCTGGCCGAAGGGGCCGGAGCGGACGGAGTCCATGGTTCCCGGTTCCAGATCAACCAAGATGGCTCTGGGAACATATTTACCACCTGGGGGGAGGAGAGAGAAGAGAGATATAAGGCTCTGGTCTTGGAAGTTGGATGTCCCCACGTGAGACTGAAAAGAAAAAAAGGAGAGAACAGGGTGGTGTAAGAAGTGGGATACCTGTGAGGGACTGGAGATGGGAAGAAAGAGAAGAGGGTCGGTCTCGGAAGTGGGATGAACCATGAGACGGTAGAGGGACATAAAGGGGGGAATGGAGAAGGAGCTGGCCCCTGAAGTGGGTTTCTCATGAGACTGGCGTGGGGAGAGGGATAACTGGTCTCTAATCTGGGATTCCCCGTATGAGATATGAGAGAGGATGGGAAGAGAGAGAAAGAAAAAGGAGAGAGAGAGAGACGCGGGGGAGGGAGGAAAAGAAAGAGAGAAAGGGGAGAGAGAGAGAAAGGGGAGAGAGAAAGACGCGGGGGAGGGAGGAAAAGAAAGAAATAGAGGGAGAGAGAGAGAGAGAGAAAAAGAGAGAAAGAGAAAGGGGAGAGAGAAAAACGCGGGGGAGGGAGGAAAAGAAAGAGAGAGAGAGAGAAAGGGGGAGAAATGTCTCTGAAGAGGCATGAACCTTGAAAAACCAGGGAGGGAGAAAGAGGGGGTGAAATAGGGAAGCTGGTCTCTGAAGTGGAATTCCCATGAGAGGAATCACGGAGTCTCGGAAGTGGGGTGCCCCCCCTGTGAGAGTGGACAGCGAGCACAGGACTGGCCTTTGAAGTGGAAGCCCCGGGATTACCTGTGGCCTCGTTGTAGTAGACACTGATCCTGTCCAGCTGCAGGTCACTGTCTCCGTGGTACGTCCCCGTTGGGTCAATCCCGTGCTCGTCACTGATCACCTCCCAAAACTGAGAGCGAGAGACAGAGAGATAATATCACATAAATATCTATATCTATATGCTTTGCTGTGGAGGGGTTTTGGCACTTTTTTTACCCACCATAACTTAACTAAGAGTGTGTGTGTGTGTATATACACATACATACGTGTGTGTGTGTGTGTGTATACACACACACACACACACACCTCTATACCTCTATACACACACACACACACACACACACACCTCTATACCTCTCTCTATATATATATATATACACACACACCTCTATACACACACACACACACACACACACACACCTCATATATATATATATATATATATACACACACCTCTATATATATATATACACACACACATACACACACCTCTATACACACACACACACACACACTTCTGAGTTGTTGAAACTGATTACAACATCCCCTTCCACCTACACATAACAGATGTATACTGTACGGATCTCCCTCTCTCTCGGTTTCTAGATTTGCAATGTATTCTCGGTCCTGTAGTACCAATTTCCCTCGCTGGTTCTGGATTTGCAATGCATTCTGGTCCCTGTAGTCCTGATCTCTAGCTGGTTCTGGATTTACAGCACATTCTGGTCTCCGTAGTCCTGATCTCTCGCTGGTTCTGGATTTACAGCACATTCTGGTCCCTGTAGTCCTGATCTCTCGCTGGTTCTGGATTTACAACACATTCTGGTCCCTGCAGTCCTGATCTCTCGCTGGTTCTGGATTTACAGCACATTCTGGTCCCTGTAGTCCTGATCTCTCGCTGGTTCTGGATTTACAGCACATTCTGGTCCCTGTAGTCCTGATCTCTCGATGGTTCTGGATTTACAATGCATTCTGGTCCCTGTAGTCCTGATCTCTAGCTGGTTCTGGATTTACAGCACATTCTGGTCTCCGTAGTCCTGATCTCTCGCTGGTTCTGGATTTACAGCACATTCTGGTCCTTGTAGTACTGATCTCTCGCTGGTTCTGGATTTACAGCACATTCTGGTCCCTGTAGTCCTGATCTCTCGCTGGTTCTGGATTTACAGCACATTCTGGTCCCTGTAGTCCTGATCTCTCGCTGGTTCTGGATTTACAGCACATTCTGGTCCCTGTAGTACTGATCTCTCGATGGTTCTGGATTTACAATGCATTCTGGTCCCTGTAGTCCTGATCTCTCGCTGGTTCTGGATTTACAATGCATTCTGGTCCCTGTAGTCCTGATCTCTCGCTGGTTCTGGATTTACAACACATTCTGGTCCCTGTAGTACTGATCTCTCGATGGTTCTGGATTTACAATGCATTCTGGTCCCTGTAGTCCTGATCTCTCGCTGGTTCTGGATTTACAACACATTCTGGTCCCTGCAGTCCTGATCTCTCGCTGGTTCTGGATTTACAACACATTCTGGTCCCTGTAGTCCTGATCTCTCGCTGGTTCTGGATTTACAGCACATTCTGGTCTCTGTAGTCCTGATCTCTCGCTGGTTCTGGATTTACAGCACATTCTGGTCCCTGTAGTCCTGATCTCTCGCTGGTTCTGGATTTACAACACATTCTGGTCCCTGCAGTCCTGATCTCTCGCTGGTTCTGGATTTACAACACATTCTGGTCCCTGTAGTACTGATCTCTCGATGGTTCTGGATTTACAATGCATTCTGGTCCCTGTAGTCCTGATCTCTCGCTGGTTCTGGATTTACAACACATTCTGGTCCCTGTAGTACTGATCTCTCGATGGTTCTGGATTTACAGCACATTCTGGTCCCTGTAGTCCTGATCTCTCGCTGGTTCTGGATTTACAACACATTCTGGTCCCTGCAGTCCTGATCTCTCGCTGGTTCTGGATTTACAACACATTCTGGTCCCTGTAGTCCTGATCTCTCGCTGGTTCTGGATTTACAGCACATTCTGGTCTCTGTAGTCCTGATCTCTCGCTGGTTCTGGATTTACAGCACATTCTGGTCTCTGTAGTCCTGATCTCTCGCTGGTTCTGGATTTACAGCACATTCTGGTCTCCGTAGTCCTGATCTCTCGCTGGTTCTGGATTTACAGCACATTCTGGTCCTTGTAGTACTGATCTCTCACTGGTTCTGGATTTACAGCACATTCTGGTCCCTGTAGTACTGATCTCTCGCTGGTTCTGGATTTACAGCACATTCTGGTCCCTGTAGTCCTGATCTCTCGCTGGTTCTGGATTTACAGCACATTCTGGTCCCTGTAGTCCTGATCTCTCGATGGTTCTGGATTTACAATGCATTCTGGTCCCTGTAGTCCTGATCTCTCGCTGGTTCTGGATTTACAACACATTCTGGTCCCTGCAGTCCTGATCTCTCGCTGGTTCTGGATTTACAACACATTCTGGTCCCTGTAGTACTGATCTCTCGATGGTTCTGGATTTACAATGCATTCTGGTCCCTGCAGTCCTGATCTCTAGCTGGTTCTGGATTTACAGCACATTCTGGTCTCTGTAGTCCTGATCTCTCACTGGTTCTGGATTTACAGCACATTCTGGTCCCTGTAGTCCTGATCTCTCGCTGGTTCTGGATTTACAGCACATTCTGGTCCCTGCAGTCCTGATCTCTAGCTGGTTCTGGATTTACAACACATTCTGGTCCCTGTAGTCCTGATCTCTCGCTGGTTCTGGATTTACAGCACATTCTGGTCCCTGTAGTCCTGATCTCTCGCTGGTTCTGGATTTACAGCACATTCTGGTCCCTGTAGTGCTGAATTCTCACTGGTTCTGGATTTGCAATGCATGCTGGTCCCTATATGCAGTGTCCCTGTCTCTCTAGAGCTGGATTTGCAATGCATGCTGGTCCCTGTATGCAGGGTCCCTGTCTTGATCTCTCTAGATCTGTATTTGCAATGCATTCTGGTCCCTGTATGCAGTGTCCCTGTCTCTCTAGAGCTGGATTTGCAATGCATGCTGGTCCCTGTCTCTCTAGAGCTGGATTTGCAATGCATGCTGGTCCCTGTATGCAGGGTCCCTGTCTTGATCTCTCTAGATCTGTACTTGCAATGCATTCTGGTCCCTGTATGCAGTGTCCCTGTCTCTCTAGATCTGTATTTGCAATGCATGCTGGTCCCTGTATGCAGGGCCCCTGTCTCTCTAGATCTGTATTTGCAATGCATGCTGGTCCCTGTATGCAGGGCCCCTGTCTTGATCTCTCTAGATCTGTATTTGCAATGCATGCTGGTCCCTATAGTCAGTTATCCCCCTTGCCTGCTCTCAGATATGCAATGCATTGTGGGCCCTGTAGCCCTGATCTTTCTCTAGATCTGTTGCCCCCCCCCCTCTCCCCCCCCTTCCCCCCCAAGGACAGAAGAAGTCAGAACAATGAAGCCTTTTACAGAAAGGGACGTAGGCAAACGGGGGAAGGGACAGAAGAGACAGTGTCCCCAAATCATAACGCGGCCCCCCCCACCCTCCCCCCGCGTGGAGAGGGGACAGTGAAGGAGCTAATTATATGAAACGAGTATGTATGATATAGATATAGAGCGATAGATAGAGATATATATAGATGTGTGTGTGGGGGGGGGAGGAGGGGTCGGGGTGTGTGTGGGGGGGGAGGGGAGGTCGGTGTGTGTGTGGGGGGGAGGAGGGGTCGGTGTGTGTGTGTGGGGGTCGGAGGGGTCGGTGTGTGTGTGTGTGGGGGGAGGAGGGGTCGGTGTGTGTGGGGGGGAGGAGGGGTCGGGGTGTCTGTGTGGGGGGGAGGAGGGGTCGGGGTGTGTGTGTGGGGGGGAGGAGGGGTCGGGGAGTGTGTGTGGGGGGGAGGAGGGGTCGGTGTGTGTGTGTGGGGGGGAGGAGGGGTCGGTGTGTGTGGGGGGGAGGAGGGGTCGGTGTGTGTGTGGGGGGGAGGAGGGGTCGGTGTGTGTGTGGGGGGGAGGAGGGGTCGGTGTGTGTGTGGGGGGGAGGAGGGGTCGGTGTGTGTGTGGGGGGGAGGAGGGGTCGGTGTGTGTGTGGGGGGGAGGAGGGGTCGGTGTGTGTGGGGGGGAGGAGGGGTCGGTGTGTGTGTGGGGGGGAGGAGGGGTCGGTGTGTGTGTGGGGGGGAGGAGGGGTCGGTGTGTGTGTAGGGGGAGGAGGGGTCGGTGTGTGTGTGGGGGGGAGGAGGGGTCGGTGTGTGTGTGGGGGGGAGGAGGGGTCGGTGTGTGTGTGGGGGGGAGGAGGGGTCGTGTGTGTGTGGGGGGGAGGAGGGGTCGGTGTGTGTGTGAGGGGAGGAGGGGTCAGTGTGTGTGTGAGGGGAGGAGGGGTCAGTGTGTGTGTGTGGGGGAGGAGGGGTCGGTGTGTGTGTGTGGGGGGGGAGAGGAGGGGTCGGTGTGTGGGGGGGAGGAGGGGTCGGTGTGTGTGGGGGGGAGGAGGGGTCGGTGTGTGTGTGGGGGGGGGAGGAGGGGTCGGTGTGTGTGTGGCGGGAAGGAGGGGTCGGTGCGTGTGTGGGGGGGGAGGAGGGGTCAGTGTGTGTGGGGGGGAGGAGGGGTCGGTGTGTGTGTGTGGGGGAGGAGGGGTCGGTGTGTGTGGGGGGGGAGGAGGGGGTCGGTGTGTGTGTGGGGGGGGAGAGGGGTCGGTGTGTGTGTAGGGGGAGGAGGGGTCGGTGTGTGTGTGTAGGGGGAGGAGCGGTCGGTGTGTGTGGGGGGGAGGAGGGGTCGGTGTGTGTGTGGGGGGGGGAGGGGGTCGGTGTGTGTGTGTAGGGGGAGGAGCGGTCGGTGTGTGGGGGGGAGGAGGGGTCGGGGTGTCTGTGTGGGGGGGAGGAGGGGTCGGTGCGTGTGAGGGGGGGAGGAGGGGTCGGTGCGTGTGTGTGGGGGGAGAGGAGGGGTCGGTGCGTGTGTGTGGGGGGAGAGGAGGGGTCGGTGTGTGGGGGGGAGGAGGGGTCGGTGTGTGGGGGGGAGGAGGGGTCGGTGTGTGTGGGGGGAGGAGGAGGGGTCGGTGTGTGTGTGGGGGGAGGAGGAGGGGTCGGTGTGTGTGTGGGGGGAGGAGGAGGGGTCGGTGTGTGTCGGGGGATTAGGAGGGATCGGTGTGTGTGGGGGGGGGAGGAGGGGTCAGTGTGTGTGTGGGGGGGAGGAGGGGTCGGTGTGTGTGTGGGGGGGAGGAGGGGTCGGTGTGTGTGTGTGGGGGAGGAGGAGGGGTCGGTGTGTGTGGGGGGGGGGAGGAGGGGTCGGTGTGTGTGTGGGGGGGAGGAGGAGGGGTCGGTGTGTGTGTGTGGGGTGGAGGAGTCGGTGTGTGTGTGTGGGGTGGAGGAGGGGTCGGTGTGTATGTGTGGGGTGGAGGAGGGGTCGGTGTGTGTGTGGGGGGGAGGAGGGGTCGGTGTGTTTGGGGGGGGAGTGGTCAGTGTGTGTGTGTGGGGGAGAGGGGTCGGTGTGTCTGTGTGTGGGGGAGGAGGGGTCGGTGTGTTTGGGGGGGAGGAGTGGTCGGTGTGTGTTTGTGGCGGGGAGGAGGGGTCGGTGTGTTTGGGGGGGGAGTGGTCAGTGTGTGTGTGTGGGGGAGAGGGGTCGGTGTGTCTGTGTGTGGGGGAGGAGGGGTCGGTGTGTTTGGGGGGGAGGAGTGGTCGGTGTGTGTTTGTGGCGGGGAGGAGGGGTCGGTGCGTGTGTGGGGGGGAGGAGGGGTCGGTGCGTGTGTGTGGGGGGAGAGGAGGGGTCGGTGCGTGTGTGTGGGGGAGAGGAGGGGTCGGTGTGTGGGGGGGGAGGAGGGGTCGGTGTGTGGGGGGGGAGGAAGGGTCGGTGTGTGTGGGGGGAGGAGGAGGGGTCGGTGTGTGTGTGGGGGGAGGAGGAGGGGTCGGTGTGTGTGTGTGGGGGGAGGAGGAGGGGTCGGTGTGTGTGGGGGGGAGGAGGAGGGATCGGTGTGTGTGGGGGGGGAGGAGGGGTCGGTGTGTGTGTGGGGGGGGGGAGGAGGGGTCGGTGTGTGTGTGGGGGGGAGGAGGAGGGGTCGGTGTGTGGGGGGGGAGGATGAGGGGTCGGTGTGTGTGGGGTGGAGGAGGGGTGTGTGTGTGTGTGTGGGGGGGGGAGGAGGGGTCGGTGTGTTTGGGGGGGGAGTGGTCAGTGTGTGTGTGTGGGGGAGAGGGGTCGGTGTGTTTGGGGGGGAGGAGTGGTCGGTGTGTGTTTGTGGCGGGGAGGAGTGGTCGGTGTGTGTGTGGGGGGGAGGAGGGGTCGGCGTGTGTGTGGGGGGGGAGGGGTCGGCGTGTGTGTGGGGGGGAGGAGGGGTCGGCGTGTGTGTGGGGGGGAGGAGGGGTCGGTGTGTGTGTGTGGGGGGGAGGAGGGGTCGGTGTGTGTGTGGGGGAGAGGAGGGGTCGGTGTGTGTGTGGGAGGGGAGGAGGGGTCGGTGTATATGTGGGGGGAGGAGGGGTCGGGTGTCTATGTGGGGGGGAGGGGGGGTTGGTGTGGGGGGGGAGGAGGGGTTGGTGTGTGTGTGTGGGGGGAGGGGTCAATGTGTCTGTGGAGGGGAGGAGGGGTCGGTGTGTGTGGGGGGGAGGAGGGGTCGGTGTGTGTGGGTGGGAGGAGGGGTCGGTGTGTGGGGGGGAGGAGGTGTCGGTGTGTGTGTGGGGGGGGGAGGGGGGGAGGGTGTCTGTGGGGGGGAGGAGGGGTCGGGGTGCGTGTGTGGGGGGGAGGAGTCGGTGTGTGTGTGTGGGGTGGAGGAGGGGTCGGTGTGTGTGTGGGGGGGAGGAGGGGTCAGTGTGTGTGTGTGGGGGGGAGGAGGGGTCGGTGTGTGTGGGGGGGGAGGAGGGGTCGGTGTGTTTGGGGGGGAGGAGTGGTCACACAGTGTGTGTGTGGGGGGGAGAGGGGTCGGTGTGTGTGTGTGGGGTGGAGGAGGGGTCGGTGTGTGTGTGGGGGGGAGGAGGGGTCAGTGTGTGTGTGTGGGGGGGAGGAGGGGTCGGTGTGTGGGGGGGGAG
Source organism: Ascaphus truei (assembly GCF_040206685.1). NCBI lineage: Eukaryota > Metazoa > Chordata > Amphibia > Anura > Ascaphidae > Ascaphus > Ascaphus truei. The sequence continues at coordinate 61,872 of NW_027456903.1, forward strand.
GAGGGGTCGGTGTGTTTGGGGGGGAGGAGTGGTCACACAGTGTGTGTGTGGGGGGGAGAGGGGTCGGTGTGTTTGGGGGGGAGGAGTGGTCACACAGTGTGTGTGTGGGGGGGGAGAGGGGTCGGTGTGTCTGTGTGGGGGGGAGGAGGGGTCGGTGTGTGTGTGGGGGGGGAGGAGGGATCGATGTGTGTGTGGGGGGGGAGGAGGAGGGGTCGGGGTGTCTGTGGGGGGGAGGAGGGGTCGGGGTGCGTGTGTGGGGGGGAGGAGGGGTCGGTGTGTGTGTGTGGGGGTAGGAGGGGTCGGTGTGTGTGTATGGGGGGGAGGAGGGGTCGGTGTGTGTGTGTGGGGGGAGGAGGGGTCGGTGTGTGTGTGTGTGGGGGGAGGAGGGGTCGGTGTGTGTGTGTGGGGGGGAGGAGGGGTCGGTGTATATGTGGGGGAGGAGGAGGGGTCGGGGTGTCTGTGTGGGGGGAGGAGGGGTCGGGGTGCGTGTGGGGGGGAGGAGGGGTCGGTGTGTGTGTGTGTGGGCGGGAGAAGGGGTCGGTGTGTGTGTGTGGGGGGAGGAGGGGTCGGTGTGTCTGTGGGGGGGAGGAGGGGTCGGTGTGTGTGGGGGGGGAGGAGGGGTCGGTGTGTCTGTGAGGGGGGGAGGAGGGGTCGGTGTGTCTGTATGGGGGGAGGAGGGGTCGGTGTGTGTGTGTGGGGGGGAGGAGGGGTCGGTGTGTGTGTGTGGGGGGGAGGAGGGGTCGGTGTGTGTGTGTGGGGGGGAGGAGGGGTCGGTGTGTGTGTGGGGGGGAGGAGGGGTCGGGGTGCGTGTGTGGGGGGGAGGAGGGGTCGGGGTGCGTGTGTGGGGGGGAGGAGGGGTCGGTGCGTGTGTGGGGGGAGAGGAGGGGTCGGTGTGTGGGGGGGGAGGAGGGGTCGGTGTGTGGGGGGGGAGGAGGGGTCGGTGTGTGGGGGGGGAGGAGGGGTCGGTGTGTGTGGGGGGAGGAGGGGTCGGTGTGTGTGTGGGGGGAGGAGGAGGGGTCGGTGTGTGTGTGGGGGGAGGAGGAGGGGTCGGTGTGTGTGGGGGGGAGGAGGAGGGGTCGGTGTGTGTGGGGGGGAGGAGGAGGGATCGGTGTGTGTGTGTGGGGGGGGAGGAGGGGTCGGTGTGTGTGTGGGGGGGAGGAGGAGGGGTCGGTGTGTGTGTGGGGGGGAGGAGGAGGGGTCGGTGTGTGGGGGGGGAGGATGAGGGGTCGGTGTGTGTGGGGTGGAGGAGGGGTGTGTGTGGGGGGGAGGAGGGGTCGGTGTGTTTGGGGGGGGGAGTGGTCAGTGTGTGTGTGTTGGGGAGAGGGGTCGGTGTGTCTGTGTGTGGGGGAGGAGGGGTCGGTGTGTTTGGGGGGGAGGAGTGGTCGGTGTGTGTTTGTGGCGGGGAGGAGGGGTCGGTGTGTGTGTGGGGGGGAGGAGGGGTCGGCGTGTGTGTGTGGGGGGAGGGGTCGGCGTGTGTGTGGGGGGGAGGAGGGGTCGGCGTGTGTGTGGGGGGGAGGAGGGGTCGGTGTGTGTGTGTGGGGGGGAGGAGGGGTCGGTGTGTGTGTGGGGGAGAGGAGGGGTCGGTGTGTGTGTGTGGGAGGGGAGGAGGGGTCGGTGTATATGTGGGGGGAGGAGGGGTCGGGGTGTCTATGTGGGGGGGAGGGGGGGTTGGTGTGGGGGGGGGAGGAGGGGTCGGTGTGTGTGTGGGGGGAGGGGTCAATGTGTCTGTGGGGGGGAGGAGGGGTCGGTGTGTGTGGGGGGGAGGAGGGGTCGGTGTGTGTGGGGGGGAGGAGGGGTCGGTGTGTGTGGGGGGGAGGAGGGGTCGGTGTGTGTGGGTGGGAGGAGGGGTCGGTGTGTGGGGGGGAGGAGGGGTCAGTGTGTGTGTGGGGGGTGAGGGGGGGTCGGGGTGTCTGTGGGGGGGAGGAGGGGTCGGGGTGCGTGTGTGGGGGGGAGGAGTCGGTGTGTGTGTGTGGGGAGAGGGGTCGGTGTGTCTGTGTGTGGGGGAGGAGGGGTCGGTGTGTTTGGGGGGGAGGAGTGGTCGGTGTGTGTTTGTGGCGGGGAGGAGGGGTCGGTGTGTGTGTGGGGGGGAGGAGGGGTCGGCGTGTGTGTGGGGGGGAGGGGTCGGCGTGTGTGTGGGGGGGAGGAGGGGTCGGCGTGTGTGTGGGGGGGAGGAGGGGTCGGTGTGTGTGTGTGGGGGGGAGGAGGGGTCGGTGTGTGTGTGGGGGAGAGGAGGGGTCGGTGTGTGTGTGGGGGAGAGGAGGGGTCGGTGTGTGTGTGTGGGAGGGGAGGAGGGGTCGGTGTATATGTGGGGGGAGGAGGGGTCGGGGTGTCTATGTGGGGGGGAGGGGGGGTTGGTGTGGGGGGGGGAGGAGGGGTCGGTGTGTGTGTGTGGGGGGAGGGGTCAATGTGTCTGTGGGGGGGAGGAGGGGTCGGTGTGTGTGGGGGGGAGGAGGGGTCGGTGTGTGTGGGGGGGAGGAGGGGTCGGTGTGTGGGGGGGAGGAGGGGTCGGTGTGTGTGGGTGGGAGGAGGGGTCGGTGTGTGGGGGGGAGGAGGGGTCGGTGTGTGTGGGTGGGAGGAGGGGTCGGTGTGTGGGGGGGAGGAGGGGTCAGTGTGTGTGTGGGGGGTGAGGGGGGGTCGGGGTGTCTGTGGGGGGGAGGAGGGGTCGGGGTGCGTGTGTGGGGGGGGAGGAGTCGGTGTGTGTGTGTGGGGTGGAGGAGGGGTCGGTGTGTGTGTGGGGGGGAGGAGGGGTCAGTGTGTGTGTGTGGGGGGGAGGAGGGGTCGGTGTGTGGGGGGGGAGGAGGGGTCGGTGTGTTTGGGGGGAGGAGTGGTCACACAGTGTGTGTGTGGGGGGGAGAGGGGTCGGTGTGTGTGGGGGGGAGAGGGGTCGGTGTGTTTGGGGGGGAGGAGTGGTCACACAGTGTGTGTGTGGGGGGGAGAGGGGTCGGTGTGTCTGTGTGGGGGGGAGGAGGGGTCGGTGTGTGTGGCGGGGAGGAGGGGTCGGTGTGTGTGTGGGGGGGAGGAGGGATCGATGTGTGTGTGGGGGGGGAGGAGGAGGGGTCGGGGTGTCTGTGGGGGGGAGGAGGGGTCGGGGTGCGTGTGTGGGGGGGAGGAGGGGTCGGTGTGTGTGTGTGGGGGTAGGAGGGGTCGGTGTGTGTGTGTGGGGGTAGGAGGGGTCGGTGTGTGTGTGTATGGGGGGGGAGGAGGGGTCGGTGTGTGTGTGTGGGGGGGAGGAGGGGTCGGTGTGTGTGTGTGGGGGGAGGAGGGGTCGGTGTATATGTGGGGGAGGAGGAGGGGTCGGTGTGTCTGTGTGTGGGGGAGGAGGGGTCGGTGTGTTTGGGGGGGAGGAGTGGTCGGTGTGTGTTTGTGGCGGGGGAGGAGGGGTCGGTGTGTGTGTGGGGGGAGGAGGGTCGCGTGTGTGTGGGGGAGGGTCGCGTGTGTGGGGGGAGGAGGGGTCGGCGTGTGTGTGGGGGGGAGGAGGGGTCGGTGTGTGTGTGTGGGGGGGAGGAGGGGTCGGTGTGTGTGTGGGGGAGAGGGTCGGTGTGTGTGTGTGGAGGGAGGAGGGGTCGGTGTATATGTGGGGGGAGGAGGGGTCGGGGTGTCTATGTGGGGGGGAGGGGGGTTGGTGTGGGGGGGGGAGGAGGGGTCGGTGTGTGTGTGTGGGGGGAGGGGTCAATGTGTCTGTGGGGGGGAGGAGGGGTCGGTGTGTGTGGGGGGGAGGAGGGGTCGGTGTGTGTGGGGGGGAGGAGGGGTCGGTGTGTGTGGGGGGAGGAGGGGTCGGTGTGTGTGGGTGGGAGGAGGGGTCGGTGTGTGGGGGGGAGGAGGGGTCAGTGTGTGTGTGGGGGTGAGGGGGGGTCGGGGTGTCTGTGGGGGGGAGGAGGGGTCGGGGTGCGTGTGTGGGGGGAGGAGTCGGTGTGTGTGTGTGGGGAGAGGGGTCGGTGTGTCTGTGTGTGGGGGAGGAGGGGTCGTGTGTTTGGGGGGGAGGAGTGGTCGGTGTGTGTTTGTGGCGGGGAGGAGGGGTCGGTGTGTGTGTGGGGGGGAGGAGGGGTCGGCGTGTGTGTGGGGGGGAGGGGTCGGCGTGTGTGTGGGGGGAGGAGGGGTCGGCGTGTGTGTGGGGGGGAGGAGGGGTCGGTGTGTGTGTGTGGGGGGGAGGAGGGGTCGGTGTGTGTGTGGGGGAGAGGAGGGGTCGGTGTGTGTGTGGGGGAGAGGAGGGGTCGGTGTGTGTGTGTGGGAGGGAGGAGGGGTCGGTGTATATGTGGGGGGAGGAGGGTCGGGGTGTCTATGTGGGGGGGAGGGGGGGTTGGTGTGGGGGGGGAGGAGGGGTCGGTGTGTGTGTGTGGGGGGAGGGGTCAATGTGTCTGTGGGGGGGAGGAGGGGTCGGTGTGTGTGGGGGGGAGGAGGGGGTCGGTGTGTGTGGGGGGGAGGAGGGGTCGGTGTGTGGGGGGGAGGAGGGGTCGGTGTGTGTGGGTGGGAGGAGGGGTCGGTGTGTGGGGGGGAGGAGGGGTCAGTGTGTGTGTGGGGGGTGAGGGGGGGTCGGGGTGTCTGTGGGGGGAGGAGGGGTCGGGGTGCGTGTGTGGGGGGGAGGATCGGTGTGTGTGTGTGGGGTGGAGGAGGGGTCGGTGTGTGTGTGGGGGGGAGGAGGGGTCAGTGTGTGTGTGTGGGGGGAGGAGGGGTCAGTGTGTGTGTGTGGGGGGGAGGAGGGGTCGGTGTGTGGGGGGGGAGGAGGGGTCGGTGTGTTTGGGGGGAGGAGTGGTCACACAGTGTGTGTGTGGGGGGGAGAGGGGTCGGTGTGTGTGGGGGGGAGAGGGGTCGGTGTGTTTGGGGGGAGGAGTGGTCACACAGTGTGTGTGTGGGGGGAGAGGGGTCGGTGTGTCTGTGTGGGGGAGGAGGAGGGGTCGGTGTGTGTGGCGGGGAGGAGGGGTCGGTGTGTGTGTGGGGGGGAGAGGATCGATGTGTGTGTGGGGGGGGAGGAGGAGGGTCGGGGTGTCTGTGGGGGGGAGGAGGGTCGGGGTGCGTGTGTGGGGGAGGAGGAGGGGTCGGTGTGTGTGTGTGGGGGTAGGAGGGGTCGGTGTGTGTGTGTGGGGGTAGGAGGGGTCGGTGTGTGTGTGTGGGGGTAGGAGGGTCGGTGTGTGTGTATGGGGGGGAGGAGGGGTCGGTGTGTGTGTGTGGGGGGGAGGAGGGGTCGGTGTGTGTGTGTGGGGGAGGAGGGGTCGGTGTATATGTGGGGGAGGAGGAGGGGTCGGTGTATATGTGGGGGAGGAGGAGGGGTCGGGGTGTCTGTGTGGGGGGAGGAGGGGTCGGGGTGCGTGTGGGGGGGAGGAGGGGTCGGTGTGTGTGTGTGTGGGCGGGAGAAGGGGTCGGTGTGTCTGTGGGGGGAGAGGAGGGGTCGGGGTGCGTGTGGGGGGGAGGAGGGGTCGGTGTGTGTGTGTGTGTGGGGGAGGAGGGGTCGGTGTGTCTGTGGGGGGAGGAGGGGTCGGTGTGTCTGTGGGGGGGAGGAGGGGTCGGTGTGTCTGTGGGGGGAGGAGGGGTCGGTGTGTGTGGGGGGGGGAGGAGGGGTCGGTGTGTGTGGGGGGGGGAGGAGGGGTGGTCGTGTGTCTGTGGGGGGGGAGGAGGGGTCGGTGTGTCTGTATGGGGGGGAGGAGGGGTCGGTGTGTGTGTGTGGGGGGGAGGAGGGGTCGGTGTGTGTGTGTGGGGGGGAGGAGGGTCGGTGTGTGTGTGTGGGGGGAGGAGGGGTCGGTGTGTGTGTGTGGGGGGGGAGGAGGTCGGTGTGTGTGTGGGGGGGAGGAGGGGTCGAGGTGCGTGTGTGGGGGGGAGGAGGGGTCGGGGTGCGTGTGTGGGGGGGAGGAGGGGTCGGTGTGTGTGTGGGGGGGAGGAGGGGTTGGTGTGTGTGTGGGGGGGAGAGGGAGGTCGGTGTGTGTGTGTGTGTGTGTGGGGGAGGAGGGTCGGTGTGTGTGTGTGTGTGGGGGGGGGGGAAGAGGGGTCGGTGTGTCTGTGTGGGGGGAGGAGGGGTCGGTGTGTGTGTGTGGGGGGGGGGAGGAGGGGTCGGTGTGTGTGTGTAGGGTGGAGGAGGGGTCGGTGTGTGTGTAGGGGGGGGAGGAGGGGTCGGTGCGTGTCTTATCCCTCCCCCCTCTTATCCTGATCCTTCTCTTCTCTCTCTATTATCTTTCTCTCCCCCCCTCTGATCTTTCTCTCCCCCTCTCTGATCTTTCTCTCCCCTCTCTTATCTTTCTGTAACTCTCTCTCCTCACCCCTCTCCCCCCATCCCCCACCCCCCCCTCTCTGTGTATCCCTGGACAGCCTCACACAATAAGCTCATTTATAAGGGGGCTCGACGGGCCATTTCCTCCGGTTACTCTCGGATGTGTTATATTCCTGAGCGCGCGGCACAGCTGCAGTCACCACGCCCCGCGGGTGTCACACGCCTGCCCCCCACCCACGTGTGACCGCCCGCTGGCAGAGACGCGGACACCCCGGGGCGTGGTGACTGCAGCTGTGCCGCGCGCTCAGGAATATAACACATCCGAGAGTAACCGGAGGAAATTGCCCGTCGGCCATATTAGGAGCCCGATTATAAATGAGCTTATTGTGTGAGGCTGTCCAGGGATACACAGAGAGGGGGGGTGGGGAGAGATGTAAGGGGAGGAGGGAGGGAGAGAGCGAGAGCGAGATCAGAAGGGGAGAGAGAGAAAGGGATAAGAGGGGAGAGAGCGAGAGAAAGGGATAAGAGGGGAGAGACAGAGAGAGAGAGAGAGAGAGATAAAGGGATGGGGGAGAGAGAGAAAGGAGTAAGGGGGAGAGAGAGAAAGGGATAAGAGAGGAGAGAGACAGAGAAAGGGATGAGGGAGAGAGAGAAAGGAGTAAGGGGGGGAGAGAGAGAGAGAGAGAGAGAGAAGGGAGTAAGGGGGGGAGAGAGAGAAAGGGATAAGAGGGGAGAGACAGAGAGAGAGAGAGAGAGATAAAGGGATGAGGGAGAGAGAGAAAGGAGTAAGGGGGAGAGAGAGAAAGGGATAAGAGAGGAGAGAGACAGAGAAAGGGATGAGGGAGAGAGAGAAAGGAGTAAGGGGGGGAGAGAGAGAGAGAGAGAGAAAGGAGTAAGGGGGGGAGAGAGAGAAAGGGATAAGAGGGGAGAGAGAGAGCGCGAGAGAAAGGGATGAGGGAGAGAGAGAAAGGAGTAAGGGGGGGGAGAGAGAGAAAGGGATAAGAGGGGAGAGAGCGAGAGAAAGAGAGAGAAAGGGATAAGAGGGGAGAGAAAGAGAGAGAAAGGGATAAGAGGGGGGAGAGAGAGCGAGAGAAAGGGATAAGAGGGGAGAGAAAGAGAGAGAAAGGGATAAGAGGGGGGAGAGAGAGCGAGAGAAAGGGATAAGAGGGGGGAGAGAGACACACACACACACACACACACTTTTCAAATATGTAGATCTAGGTTTAAAACACACAGGTCTCACGGGGTTAACAGAACCGGGCTTTTTTATTGAGGCAGGAACCCTGTTTTCGGCCATTCCTGCAGCACCATTAGGGCAGAACAAAGCCCGTCCGCCACCCCTGCCCCCCCCGGGCAATACATGGGGAGGGGGGGAGAAATGGCGCCTTTTCTCTGACCCTACAGAACACCAAAAAACCTTTTAAGGGAAAATAGGGACAGATAACCCCTTCCTCTCCAAACCTGGACAGCACCCGGGTGTCGTCCCGTATCCCCCCCAGATCCTTTTTAGGTTGAAAAACACACACACACACACACACACACACACACACACACACACACACACACACACACACACACACACACACACACACACACACACACACACACACACACACACTATATATCTGTACATATGTTCAAAAATAGATCCAGCACTTTAGACTTGTATTCAATAAATATTTAATAGTGTGTGTGAGTGCGTGTGTGAGTATGTGTCAGTGTGCGTGTGTGAGTATGTGTCAGTGTGCGTGTGTGAGTATGTGTCAGTGTGTGTGTGTGCATGTGCCAGTATGTGTGAGTGTGTGTGCGTATCTGTGAGTGTGTGCGTGCGCGTGTGTGTGTTTTGTCAATATAGTGACTTCTCACAATAATTCCTAGATACAATGTTTTGAAATAAACGTGAAACCTGTGTACCTTCTCCCCTTACCATACTGTATAATACATATACAGTGTATATGGTGAAGCACAGAGAGATGGATCCTCACTCAGGAGGGTGAAAGGGAGAGGCAAAAACCCCTATTAAATGAGGAAATATCCTATTTTTTTTTAGCTGATTGTAGATGGGAAAATTAATGGGTTTTTTTTCTTTCCAATCCTTTTATATTTGGGGTTACTTTCAAAGGATACAGGAATGCCACGTCTTACACCTCTCCACACTGGATCCCCGAACCCCTCCCTCTTTGCTATACACCCCCACCGTTATCTTTCAAGAACCCTACAGTTCCCTTCAGAACTCCCACCCTATAAACCCACATACACACAAATATGGGGTCTCCGTTTAGCCCGTCCACAACGCGTTTAAATATATATTGTGTGTGCCAATTGTGAAATGTAACAACCCCCCTTTCATAAAAACCCTACACAAAGCGGTTATAGGATTTGTGCTTAATGCAGTATTTCTACACAATAAAACGCGTTTATTTTAACGGGGGGGTTGCTATTTTGGCGTCGATTGTGTCACGCATTTGGAGAAATAGAAATATTTTTTAAAAAAAGGTGGTAAAATGCATATTTTAAACAATAAAATAACTCAAAGGGTTTTTATGGGTCTAAAAATGATAGATGATCTCCCATCCTTTGTGTTGGAACAAAAGAAGCCGGGGGAAGATGCCTTTTAGGATCATCTTAAAGCAGTGGGTCCAATTTTAAAAGGATCACACACCCTATATATATATATATATATATATATATATATATATATATATATATATATATATATATATATAAAATCCCTTATTGCGTTGTTTTGTTCCTATAGGGTTAACAACAAAAGACTTGGATTATGGTGGATTTGTACAGATCAGACCGGCAGATGAAAGAGGAACTGACACAGCCCTACAGACTCTATACCCCTACAGACCCTATACCGCCATTTTCATCCTTTTGACAATCCTAAAGTTTCACCCTACACATTAAATACATCTAGTTTAAAGACTCCCCCCCCCCCCCCCATAAAACAAATAATGCTAGATCATATTTTCTCCCCCACACAAGGATATATTCCCAATCACCCTAAAATATTGGGGAGGATTTCATATCCCATATATGAATGTATTGTATTACTAAAACCATTTGTAGAAAAATACTTAAAAAAATCATATGAAAAAACCCATGGTTAAGGAAGGTTCATGAATGTAAAACTGTATATGGGATATGCATTATCACCCTATAGAAATTCCATAGGAATGTATATTTTTTAAGACAGACGGAGGTTGAACACATAGGATTTGGTGTCAAAACCCAGATATTTGTAGTATTTAAAGGGGGATTGAAGGAGTTTTGAGACACACAGTAAGGGATCAGGGGTAATTTGATATACAAATCTCCTGTATTAAATGTTGAAATAGGTTCCCACTTAAATAGATCGAACACACGAAGTATTAATGATTCATTAAAAGAAAATTATCTGGGAAATACATAAATGATCATTTTCTCTGTTGTGGGGTGAGGTGGCTGAAAACGAAACGAATAGCCCCCTCCTCCCCCCACCGGGAGAGGGCGGTCTACCCATGGTCTAACCATCAAAAAGGACCATTTATGTTATATGCAATTTATAAGATTTTAATAGGATTTTCTGCAGGACTAGGGAGGGGGATTATTAAACACCCCCCCATTTTGGGGAGGTGGTCGAGGGGTGGGTATGTCTATGGGTGATCACCCAAATAAAATCTACGTTCCATGCAACTGATGGCATTTTAATGGTGTTTTGTTTGTGCAGATGGGTATATGGCTAGGAAGGCGGGGGTAATTAAAAGGTGATAATTAATTAATGGGATTAATAAATCATCCCCAATTTTGGGGGAGGTGGTAGAAGAGGGTCCCTGCTAGCAGGTGCATGTCATCTCAGGGGGCTCGGGGTCTCACCTTGGCTCCGATCTGGTTGCCACACTGACCAGCCTGTATGTGCACTATCTCCCTCATTCTCGTGGGCGCGCTGGGTGGTCTTGGGGTGGAACGTTGGAGAGGAGGACAACGTTCGAGAATGGAACGTTCGAGACAATGGCAGAGGCAGACAGGGAAGCAGCCGGACTAGGGGGGCTGGGCGGGGCTTGGAGAGAGAGGGCGGGGCTTGGGCGGAAGGGGGGTTTCAAGGGGGGGGGGGGCAAAGAGAAAATGACCTCTGATACAATGTTAATAATGAGATATATACATTATATACAAGTTAGAGAGAGAGAGATACATAGATACAGGTTCAGTAAATATATATTGTATATGCATATTAACAAATCTAAAACGATAGGACTATTAAACTAAAGTAAATACTAATTTATCTGTCTTATTCAATGTTAATGATATATACATATTCAATAAATACACACACACACACACACACACACACACACATATATCTCCACTGTAACCGCCCGAAGAAGAGATCAGTGTATCTCGAAAGCGCTAATAAAAGCATTTCGTTAGCCACAGAACGGTATCCTCTATTAATTTTTGATTATTAAAGCATTTCACGTGTATGTATGTAAGTGGGGGGTATGCATGGGGGTAAGTGGGGGCAATTGAATTAGTCTTAGGATATTACATTGTGGAATATTGTTATAAATGATAGTATATAATATTATTCATGTATTTAATGTGTACATTTAATTAGCATGTAATATTAATGGTAATATTGCAATATGCATTTGGTGTTATCACTAATATTAATTGATCATTCTATTTAATTTACTAGACTTAAACACACACACACACACACACACACACACACACACACACACACACACACACACACACACACACACACACACACACACACACACACACACAATTAAGTCTAGTATATGAAAATTAAATAGAATGATCAATTAATATTGTTTAGTGATAACACCAAATGCATATTGCAATATTTTGCATGCTAATTAAACGTACACATTAAATACATGAATAATATTATATAGTATCATTTATAACAATATTCCACAATGTAATATCCTAAGGCTATAATTCAATTGGAATACCCCCTTAAAAGGCCCTTTCCACCTATTTAAGTCCCGCCCCCTTGTTCTTCTACGCTGATTGGCCATCTGATGGGTCACATGATAAACCCCAGCCTCTTCTTTTGAGAGACATGCCAAGCTGTGATTGGCTCTTCGCTGCTCCCCATCGCTTCCCAACCTATCAGAAGGCTGAAGGGCGGGCTTGTGAAGAAAGGGGTGATGGGAAGTGTAGTTTTTCTCCCCCCAGCTGACAACGCCCTGATTCAGGGCAGACACGTGTTATCAGAGGTCTGTATTGTATTGTATGTCTTTATTTATATAGCGCCATTAATGTACATAGCGCTTCACAGCAGTAATACACGTGGTAATCCAATAAATAACAGATAATATAAATAACAGATCATGGGAATAAGCGCTTTAGACATAAAAGTAACATTAAGGAAGAGGAGTCCCTGCCCCGAGGAGCTTACAATCTAATTGGTAGGTAGGGAGAACGTACAGAGACAGGAGGAGGGAGTTCTGGTAAGTGCGTCTGCAGGGGGCCAAGCTTTATGTATCGTGTGTCTAGTAATATCTACGGTGCTATTCATATGCTTCTTTAAGCAAGTGTGTCTTAAGGTGGGTCTTACAGGGACGGGAACGCGCGTTTGCCGGTTGCTCGTGCGTAAGAGCCGCCAGTAAGTGCTGATTGCGCCAGCATGGTTGGCAAGTGCTCTTTGCGCACGCAGCGCTCGCCAGGGGGACCAAAAAACCCGGGACAGCACCCGAAAAAGTGGAGCGCCCGAAAAAACGGGACATCTGGTTACCCTAACAATGACCCCCCCCCCCCACACACACACTTAATAAACCTCCCCCAGACCTCTGCTCCACTGATCCGGTTCTGATTTTCGGCGCGCATGGGGAGGAGCTTATACTGGAGGTTGGGTGCAGCAGCAGGTGATGATGCTGCAGGGGGGGGGGGGGGAAGCAGGGGAACAGTTGCCCTGCCCCCCCTCCCCCCCAGTGCCCGAGCCTAGATATAAAGCTGGATACAGAATTAGCTAACCCTCTAAATATAGCACGGACATAACGTAAATCGGGGTCATACGAGTACAGCCAAGCTCCCATCATGTCATCTGTGCCAGTGTAAGGACCCATCCTATAACCTTATATACCCATAGACATATCCACATGATACGCAGCGCTACACTGAGCGGGGGTCTCTGCGGATAATTACCTCAATACAGAGGGAAGTGGCCCCTGGTAATTTCTACTTCAGAGCATAGAGTAAGGACAGGCTATGTGTATCGGGGGAGAAGAGGTTATTGTGTGTGTGTGTGTATCGGGGGAGAAGAGGTTATTGTGTGTGTGTGTGTATCGGGGGAGAAGAGGTTATTGTGTGTGTGTGTGTTTCGGGGGAGAAGAGGTTATTGTGTGTGTGTGTGTATCGGGGGAGAAGAGGTTATTGTGTGTGTGTGTGTATCGGGGGAGAAGAGGTTATTGTGTGTGTGTGTGTATCGGGGGAGAAGAGGTTATTGTGTGTGTGTGTGTATCGGGGGAGAAGAGGTTATTGTGTGTGTGTATTGGGGAGAAGAGGTTATTGTGTGTGTGTATTGGGGAGAAGAGGTTATTGTGTGTGTGTATTGGGGAGAAGGTTATTGTGTGTGTATTGGGGGAGAAGAGGTTATTGTGTGTGTGTATTGGGGGAGAAGAGGTTAGTGTGTGTGTGTGTGTGTGTGTATTGGGGAGAAGAGGTTATTGTGTGTGTGTGTATTGGGGAGAAGAGGTTATTGTGTGTGTGTATTGGGGGAGAAGAGGTTATTGTGTGTGTGTATTGGGGGAGAAGAGGTTATTGTGTGTGTGTATTGGGGGAGAAGAGGTTATTGTGTGTGTGTATTGGGGGAGAAGAGGTTATTGTGTGTGTGTATTGGGGGAGAAGAGGTTATTGTGTGTGTATTCGGGGAGAAGAGGTTATTGTGTGTATTGGGGGAGAAGAGGTTATTGTGTGTATTGGGGGAGAAGAGGTTATTGTGTGTGTGTGTATTGGGGGAGAAGAGGTTATTGTGTGTGTGTGTGTATTGGGGGAGAAGAGGTTATTGTGTGTGTGTATTGGGGGAGAAGAGGTTATTGTGTGTGTGTATTGGGAGAGAAGAGGTTATTGTGTGTGTGTATTGGGGAGAAGAGGTTATTGTGTGTGTGTATTGGGGGAGAAGAGGTTATTGTGTGTGTGTATTGGGGGAGAAGAGGTTATTGTGTGTGTGTATTGGGGGAGAAGAGGTTATTGTGTGTGTGTATTGGGGGAGAAGAGGTTATTGTGTGTGTGTATTGGGGGAGAAGAGGTTATTGTGTGTGTGTATTGGGGGAGAAGAGGTTATTGTGTGTGTGTATTAGGGGAGAAGAGGTTATTGTGTGTGTGTATTGGGGAGAAGGGGTTATTGTGTGTATTGGGGAGAAGGGGTTATTGTGTGTATTGGGGAGAAGGGGTTATTGTGTGTATTGGGGAGAAGGGGTTATTGTGTGTATTGGGGAGAAGGGGTTGTGTGTATTGGGGAGAAGGGGTTGTGTGTATTGGGGAGAAGGGGTTATTGTGTGTATTGGGGAGAAGGGGTTATTGTGTGTATTGGGGAGAAGGGGTTATTGTGTGTATTGGGGGAGAAGAGATTATTGTGTGTGTGTATTGGGGGAGAAGAGATTATTGTGTGTGTGTATTGGGGGAGAAGAGATTATTGTGTGTGTGTATTGGGGGAGAAGAGATTATTGTGTGTGTGTATTGGGGGAGAAGAGGTTATTGTGTGTGTGTATTGGGAGAGAAGAGGTTATTGTGTTTGTGTATTGGGGGAGAAGAGGTTATTGTGTGTGTGTATTGGGGAGAAGAGGTTATTGTGTGTGTGTATTGGGGGAGAAGAGGTTATTGTGTGTGTGTATTGGGGGAGAAGAGGTTATTGTGTGTGTGTATTGGGGGAGAAGAGGTTATTGTGTGTGTATTGGGGGAGAAGAGGTTATTGTGTGTGTATTGGGGAGAAGGGGTTATTGTGTGTATTGGGGAGAAGGGGTTATTGTGTGTATTGGGGAGAAGGGGTTATTGTGTGTATTGGGGAGAAGGGGTTATTGTGTGTATTGGGGAGAAGGGGTTATTGTGTGTATTGGGGAGAAGGGGTTATTGTGTGTATTGGGGGAGAAGAGGTTATTGTGTGTGTATTGGGGGAGAAGAGGTTATTGTGTGTGTATTGGGGGAGAAGGGGTTATTGTGTGTATTGGGGAGAAGGGGTTATTGTGTGTATTGGGGAGAAGGGGTTATTGTGTGTATTGGGGAGAAGGGGTTATTGTGTGTATTGGGGAGAAGGGGTTATTGTGTGTATTGGGGAGAAGGGGATATTGTGTGTATTGGGGAGAAGGGGTTATTGTGTGTATTGGGGAGAAGGGGTTATTGTGTGTATTGGGGAGAAGGGGTTATTTTGTGTATTGGGGAGAAGGGGGTTATTGTGTGTATTGGGGAGAAGGGGTTGTGTGTATTGGGGAGAAGGGGTTATTGTGTGTATTGGGGAGAAGGGGTTATTGTGTGTATTGGGGAGAAGGGGTTATTGTGTGTATTGGGGAGAAGGGGTTAGTGTGTGAACTGGGGAGAGGGGGTTAGTGTGTGAACTGGGGAGAGGGGGTTATTGGGCGTGGGGGTGGGAGGTAAGGGAGGGGGTGGGCAGGATGGAGAGGTAGGTGGGGGAGGGAGAGGTAGGTGTGGTAAGAGATGGGAGGATGAGAGGAGGGAGGAGAGGTGGGGGTAAGAGGGAGGGAGGGAGGGAGAGGTCCGGTGTGAGAGCTATGGGTCCAGTCCAGAAATGCTCGGTGACAATGTCTGCTTACTGTAACTCTATATAAATATTTATTATACAAGCATACACTAAATATATATATATATATGCTAATATAACTGTATACTCATCTGCATGTCTTAGGTATATATATATATATATATATATATATATATATATATATATATATATATAAAATATGTATCAATGCAAATATCAAAGATAAAAAACATTCATATTAAAAATATATATATATTAAAAAACTATTCATGTAACAATAACTTTAATAATACTACAACACAGGAAAAATTCATGATAAAAATAAAATGTAATTTTGTAGTTTCTCTCTCACAAATGTATTTTGAAAGCGTGCGTGTCTATATTTGAATAAATGAGAACAAACACGGACGGTGTATACACAGTATATTTATTCAGCAAGACAATATATTCCGGTGTAAGGCATAAAAGCTCATTGAGCTAAAATTCACAGTAATACGAGGGAACCTGGGGAAAGGATTTCATTCTAAAACACACAAACAAAATCTATATATATATTTATATTGGACTTCTATGTAAAGGTTTGGCAGCCATCTTGGGACTGGCAGGCTCGCTACCTTAAGGCAAGCTGGATCAGGGGCAGCCATGTTGAGGTTGGCACATGTAGCAAGACAAGCAGGGTTGCAGCGAGTGGGGTCGGAGGCCATATTGAGTGTGGGCATGTCGCCTCAGCGGCAGCCATGTTCTGCAGCAGGTCACCATTTTGTGTTGCTCCAGTTTGGTGGGTAGAATGGTGGCCATATAGTGTGATTGGCAGCCATGTTGTGGGAGCAAGGCCTGTTGACATAGGCACAGCCATTTTGTGTGGGGGGCAGCCATTTTTTCCTGTCATAAAGGGGTTCATAGCAGCCATGTTGAAAAGGGGAACACAGGTGGCCAAGTGGGCTTCAGACCTAGCTGTGTACCAAATAATGACAAGCACTCCGACACATGCTACACTAACGATGATGGAGTCGGCCATTTTGTGTTAAGCAGAAGAGGGAACGATGGCGAGCCATGCTGATTCAACAGACTTGGGGGGGGGGGGGTTTGGGGGGGGGAGGGCAGGCAAAAGCGGGAGCCATTTATGTTTTCCCATCCCAATTTCAGCCACAAAAGGCCTGCCAAGCCACGACTACATATCCAACCAAGATGGCTGCCGAGCAAACCCTCCAACCAGAAGGGTAGACAAGACACGCGGGACAAAGAGCAGACGCCATGAAGACAAAATCAAGATGGGGGTGTCCGGGAGAAGGAGACGAAGGAGAGCGGCGGGAAAATCGGCAGTCAGCAATTACGACATGCGCCCAGGCTTCTGCTGTGCATTCTGGAAGAGAGAATTCATCTCGTTAGCGTTTGTTAATGAAGGGTGGCACCTTAAATAGGCAGCCTAAGCACCTTACCAACTCGTTATCACCAGAAAAAAAGGAGTAGAAACCATTTTAATGTTGGTCGGGAAGACAAATAGCCATTTAATGAAACGGTTGCCATTTGGTGAGCAAGGAATGTTGGCGTCAGCGATGGCAGCCATTGTGTGGGATGTCGGCAGCCATATTACAGAATATTGGCGTGCGTGAGACTTTTAGACGAAACAGGACATCCATTTTATAATGGAGGGGGTATGACTGTCAGTCATCTTACAGGACAGTGCACCGACTGAAATAGGCGGCTATTATCAAGCATAGGTGTGAGAGAACCCGCCATTTCATAGAATACTGGTAGCCATTTTAAAAAGAGAGAAAGTAACTGGCGGACATTTTATTGAACATGGGAGTGAAAGCAGTAGCCATTTTATGGGACACTGGCTCAAGTGAGGTTGGTGGCCATTTAACAGAACACGAGCGGCCATTTTATATCATAGTAGTTTACACAAGCGCATTTTGTGCTACCACAAAACAGTTGCCAGGAAAAAAGCCGGTGGCTATTTTGCCCAGACGGATATATATATATTTTTTAAAGAGACGTCAACATTAAAGATGGCCGCCCCCTGACCTGGTTGATGCTGACGCCAGTCAGCCTTTCCACGGTCTCCGGCAGCCGGCTGAGGATATCCAGCACCTCCCCGGTGAGCTTAGAGGCCCCGACCTCGCCCCCGCCGCTGGACACCATCTTTATCTTCGACACCTGTGTCAGCGGCTTGCTGATCTCTTCAGCAATCTGAAACACGGAGCGTAGTGTGAGCGCGGGAATAGCAGAGAGGGCTGCAGGGCAGGATGGAGGTGCAGTGACAGAGCTGTGTGTGTGTGTGTGGGGGGTCAGTACAGGAATAGCAGAGAGGGCTGCAGGGCAGGATGGGGGTGCAGTGACAGAGCTGTGTGTGTGTGTGTGGGGGGGGGGGAGGTGTAGTGACAGAGCTGTGTGTGTATGTGTGTGTGGGAGGTGCAGTGACAGAGCTGTGTGTGGGGAGGGTCAGTACAGGAATAGCAGAGGGGGCTGCAGGGCAGGATGGAGGTGCAGTGACAGAGCTGTGTGTGTGTGTGTGTGTGGGAGGTGCAGTGACAGAGCTGTGTGTGTGTGGGGGGGGGGGTCAGTACAGGAATAGCAGAGAGGGCTGCAGGGCAGGATGGAGGTGCAGTGACAGCTGTGTGTGTGGGAGGGGTCAGTACAGGAATAGTAGAGAGGGCTGCAGGGCAGGATGGAGGTGCAGTGACAGAGGTGTGTGTGTGTGTGTGTGGGGGGGGAGGGGTCAATACAGGAATAGCAGAGTGGGCTGCAGGGCAGGATGGAGGTGCAGTGACAGAGGTGTGTGTGTGTGTGTGTGGGGGGGGGGGTCAATACAGGAATAGCAGAGAGGGCTGCAGGGCAGGATGGAGGTGGAGTGACAGAGCTGTGTGTGGGGGTCTGGGGGGGGGTCAGTACAGAACTAGCAGAGGGGGCTGCAGGGCAGGATGGAGGTGCAGTGACAGAGCTGTGTGTGTGTGTGTGTGGGAGGTGCAGTGACAGAGCTGTGTGTGGGAGGTGCAGTGACAGAGCTGTGTGTGTGGGGGGTGTCAGTACAGGAATAGCAGAGAGGGCTGCAGGGCAGGATGGAGGTGCAGTAACAGAGCTGTGTGTGTGTGGGGGGGGGGGGGGGGTCAGTACAGAACTAGCAGAGGGCTGCAGGGCAGGATGGAGGTGCAGTGACAGAGCTGTGGGGGTGTGGGGGGGGGGTCAGTACAGGACTAGCAGAGGGGGCTGCAGGGCAGGATGGAGGTGCAGTGACAGAGCTGTGTGTGTGTGTGGGGGGGGGGGGGGGAGGTGTAGTGACAGAGCTGTGTGTGTATGTGTGTGTGGGAGGTGCAGTGACAGAGCTGTGTGTGGGGAGGGTCAGTACAGGAATAGCAGAGAGGGCTGCAGGGCAGGATGGAGGTGCAGTGACAGAGCTGTGTGTGTGGGGGTGTGGGGGTCAGTACAGGACTAGCAGAGGGGGCTGCAGGGCAGGATGGAGGTGCAGTGACAGAGCTGTGTGTGTGTGTGTGTGTGTGTTTGTGTGTGTGTGGGGGAGGTGCAGTGACCGAGCTGTGTGTGTGTGGGAGGTGCAGTGACAGAGCTGTGTGTGTGTGTGGGAGGTGCAGTGACAGAGCTGTGTGTGTGTGTGTGTGGGAGGTGCAGTGACAGAGCTGTGTGTGTGTGTGTGTGGGAGGTGCAGTGACAGAGCTGTGTGTGTGTGTGGGAGGTGCAGTGACAGAGCTGTGTGTGTGTGTGTGTGGGAGGTGCAGTGACAGAGCTGTGTGTGTGTGTGTGGGAGGTGCAGTGACAGAGCTGTGTGTGTGTGTGTAGGAGGTGCAGTGACAGAGCTGTGTGTGTGTGTGGGAGGTGCAGTGACAGAGCTGTGTGTGTGTGTGTGGGAGGTGCAGTGACAGAGCTGTGTGTGTGTGTGTGGGAGGTGCAGTGACAGAGTTGTGTGTGTGTGTGTGGGAGGTGCAGTGATGTGCAGGAATAGCAGAGTGTACCAGCGGGAGCTTCTCCAGTAACATATCTACGATGGCGGCATCCTTATACTCCTCAAAGGCTTCGGCCTTCTTAGCCATTTGTTCAGCATCAGCGCGGGCACGGACTTCAATCGCATAGGCCCGAGCCTCCCCCTTCACCTGTGGGGAGAGAGGGGGGGAAGAGATGGTGGGGTCGAGGGGAAGGAGGCGGTGGGGGGTGAGGGGAAGGAGGCGGTGGGGGGTGAGGGGAAGGAGGCGGTGGGGGGTGAGGGGAAGGAGGCAGTGGGGGGTGAGGGGTGAGGGTAAGGAGACGGTGAGGGGTGAGGGGTGAGGGTAAGGAGACGGTGAGGGGTGAGGGTAAGGAGACGGTGGGGGGTGAGGGTAAGGAGACGGTGGGGGGTGAGGGTAAGGAGACGGTGGGGGGTGAGGGTAAGGAGACGGTGGGGGGTGAGGGTAAGGAGACGGTGGGGGGTGAGGGTAAGGAGACGGTGGGGGGTGAGGGTAAGGAGACGGTGGGGGGTGAGGGTAAGGAGACGGTGGGGGGTGAGGGTAAGGAGACGGTGGGGGGTGAGGGTAAGGAGACGGTGGGGGGTGAGGGTAAGGAGACGGTGGGGGTGAGGGTAAGGAGACGGTGGGGGTGAGGGTAAGGAGACGGTGGGGGTGAGGGTAAGGAGACGGTGGGGGGTGAGGGTAAGGAGACGGTGGGGGGTGAGGGTAAGGAGACGGTGGGGGGTGAGGGTAAGGAGACGGTGGGG
>NW_027456903.1:81703-116703 GCF_040206685.1 Ascaphus truei
CTGTTTACTAACACGCCCACCCCGCACAGCACCGTTACTAACACGCCCACCCCCGCACAGCACCTGTTACTAACACGCCCACCTCCCCGCACAGCACCCTGTTACTAACACGCCACCTCCCCGCACAGCACCCTGTTACTAACACCGCCCACCCCCGCACAGCACCCTGTTACTAACACCCCCACCCCCGCACAGCACCCTGTTACTAACACACCCACCCCCGCACTGCACCCTGTTACTAACACGCCCACCTCCCGCACAGCACCCTGTTACTAACACCTCCCACCCCCGCACAGCACCCTGTTACCAACACGCCCACCCCCGCACAGCACCCTGTTACCTACACGCCCACCCCCGCACAGCACCCTGTTACTAACACGCCCACCCCCGCACAGCACCCTGTTACTAACACCCCCACCCCCCGCACAGTACCTTGTTACTAACACCCCCACCCCCGCACAGCACCCTGTTACTAACACGCCCACCGCCCGCACAGCACCCTGTTACTAACACTCCCACCCCCGCACAGCACCCTGTACTAACACGCTCACCTCCCCCGCACAGCACCCTGTTACTAACACGCCCACCCCCGCACAGCACCCTGTTACTAACACGCCCACCCCCGCACAGCACCCTGTTACTAACACGCCCCAGCCCGCACAGCACCCTGTTACTAACACGCCCACCTCCGCACAGCACCCTGTTACTAACACGCCACCCCCGCACAGCACCCTGTTACTAACACGCCCACCCCGCACAGCACCCTGTTACTAACACGCCCACCCCACAGCACCCTGTTACTAACACGCCCCCCCACCCCCGCACAGCACCCTGTTACTAACACGCCCACGCCCGCACAGCACCCTGTTACTAACACACCCACCCCCGCACAGCACGCTGTTACTAACACGCCACCCCCGCACAGCACCCTGTTACTAACACGCCCACCTCCCCGCACAGCACCCCTGTTACTAACACGCCCACGCCCCGCACAGCACCGTTACTAACACCCCCACCCCCGCACAGCACGCTGTTACTAACACGCCACCCCCGCACACACCCTGTTACTAACACGCCCACGCCCGCACAGCACCCTGTTACTAACACGCCCACCCCCGCACAGCACCCTGTTACTAACACGCCCACCCCCGCACAGCACCTGTTACTAACACGCCCACCCCCGCACAGCACCCTGTTACTAACACGCCCACACCCGCACAGCACCCTCGTTACTAACACGCCCACGCCCGCACAGCACCCTGTTACTAACACGCCCACCCCCGCACAGCACCCTGTTACTAACACGCCCACCCCCACCCTGTTACTAACACGCCCACCCCCGCACACACCCTGTTACTACACGCCCACCCCCGCACAGCACCCTGTTACTAACACGCCCACCCCCGCACACACCCCTGTTACTAACACGCCCACCCCCGCACAGCACCCTGTTACTAACCCACCGCCCACCCCCCGCACAGCACCCTGTTACTAACACGCCCACCCCCCGCACAGCACCCTGATACTAACACACCCCACCTCCGCACAGCACCCTGATACTAACACACCCACCCCCGCACAGCACCCTGTTACTAACACGCCCACCCCGCACAGCACCCTGTTACTAACACGCCCACCCCCCGCACAGCACCCTGTTACTAACACGCCCACCTCCGCACAGCACCCTGTTACTAACACCCCACCCCCGCACAGCACCGTTACTAACACCCCCACCCCCGCACAGCACCCTGTTACTAACACGCCCACCCCCGCACAGCACCCTGTTACTAACACTCCCACCCCCGCACGGCACCCTGTTACTACACCCTCCACCCCCCGCACAGCACGCTGTTACTAACACGCCCACCTCCCCGCACAGCACCCTGTTACTAACACACCCACCCCCGCACAGCACCCTGTTACTAACACGCCCACCCCCCGCACAGCCACCCTCACTGACCCCCCCCGCACAGCACCCTCTCACTAACACACAGAGCCCCGCTCCTCACCTTGATCCCCGCGTCCCTCTTCGCCTCCGCCTCTCCGATCCGCGCGTCCTTCTGCACCTGCGCCGTTGCGCGCCTTCCCCAGAGAGTGCAGGTAATCCTGAGGGAGTCAGAACCCCCCGACAGGGAGTCAATATCCCGCCGCAGAGCATCGCTCCCTCGTTATACCCCTCCCCGAGACCCGCAGAGTGTCGCTCCCTCGTTATTCCCCTCCCTGCCAGAGTTCCGCAGAGCGTCGCTCCCTCGTTATTCCCCTCCCTGCCAGAGACCCGCAGAGCGTCGCTCCCTCAGTTATACCCCTTCCCTGCCAGAGACCCGCAGAGCATCGCTCCCTCGTTATACCCCTTCCCTGCCAGAGACCCGCAGAGCGTCGCTCCCTCGTTATTCCCCTCCCTGCCAGAGACCCGCAGAGCGTCGCTCCCTCGTTATACCCCTTCCCTTCCAGAGTTCCGCAGAGCATCGCTCCCTCGTTATACCCCTTCCCTGCCAGAGACCCGCAGAGCGTCGCTCCCTCGTTATACCCTTCCCTCCCAGAGACCCGCAGAGCGTCGCTCCCTCGTTATACCCCTTCCCTGCCAGAGACCCGCAGAGCGTCGCTCACACGTTTATACCCTTCCCTGCCAGAGACCTGCAGAGCGTCGCTCCATCGTTACACACCTTCCCTTCCAGAGACCCCGCAGAGCATCGCTCCCTCGTTATACCCCTTCCCTGCCAGAGACCCGCAGAGCGTCGCTCCCTCGTTATACCCCTTCCCTCCCAGAGACCCGCAGAGCGTCGCTCCCTCGTTATACCCTTCCCTGCCAGAGACCCGCAGAGCGTCGCTCCTCCTTATACCCCTTCCCTGCCAGAGACCCGCAGAGCGTCGCTCCCTCGTTATACCCTTCCCTGCCAGAGACCCGCAGAGCGTCGCTCCCTCGTTAATGCCATGCCGCTCGTTACCTGGTCATCATGAATGTCCTTCAGGTGTAACTAACGACACTGATCCCCATATTCACCAGGTCGGACGAGGCCACCTTAAACACCTGCACCGAAAACTTCTGTCTGTCCTTGTATATCTCCTGAGAGGGGGGGGGAGGGAGAGGGGCGGGGAGGAGGGAGAGGGGCGGGGAGGAGGGAGAGGGGCGGGGAGGAGGGAGAGAGAGAGAAGAAGGGAGAGGGGGGGGGGAGAGAGGGGGAGGGAGAAGCGAGAGGGGGGAGTGAGAGAAAGAACGGAGAGGGGGGGAGTGAGAGAGAGAAGAAGGGAGGGGGGGGGTAGAGAGAAAGAAGAAAGAGGGGGGGAGAGAGAGGGGGGAAGAAGAGAAGGGGGGGAAGAAAGAGAAGGGGGGGAAGAAAGAGAAGGGGGAAGAAAGAGAAGGGGGGAAGAAAGAGAAGGGGGGAAGAAAGAGAAGGGGGAGAATGAGAGGGGGGGAAGAAAGAGAGGGGGGGAAGAAAGAGAGGGGGGGAAGAAAGAGAGGGGGGGAAGAAAGAGAGGGGGGAAGAAGAGAGGGGGGGAAGAAAGAGAGGGGGGGGAAGAAAGAGAGGGGGGGAAGAAAGAGAGGGGGGGGAAGAAAGAGAGGGGGGGGGAAGAAAGAGAGGGGGGGATGAAAGAGAGGGGGGGGAAGAAAGAGAGGGAGAGAAAAAAATATTTAAAGAGACAGTAAGACTAATAACCCAGCCCCGCCCCCTTAGTAAGCTCCTCCCACCACAAATGAGTTAAAGAGACGGTAACGCAAAACAAGTCCACCAACCACCAGCGTCTCCTCACCCTCTAGCCCCGCCCCTTTCCGGGCTCACCTCCACAGTCATGTGCGCCATGATGGCGCGCTGGTGACCCTCCAGAGTCTCGAGGGCGATGTGGGACACCTCGTTCTCCGACTTCCCCAGGAACATCTGACAGGCGGCAGCCAACATCTCCTTGTTCTGCCCCTGAATCTTCACCTGCGGGCGACAGGGAGGGGGCGTGCACGAACGCGTCAGATACAGGGCAACCGCATCTGCCATGCAGGGCGGGCAGGAGGGGCCGGGCGCGTCCCATACAGGGCGGCAGGAGGTGTCGGGCGTGTCCCATACAGGGCGGGCAGGAGGTGCCGGGCGTGTCCCATCAGGGCGGGCAGGAGGTGTCGGGCGTGTCCCATACAGGGCGGGCAGGAGGTGCCGGGCGCGTCCATACAGGGCGGGCAGGAGGGGCCGGGCGTGTCCCATACAGGGCGGGCAGGAGAGGCCGGGCGTGTCCCATACAGGGCGGGCAGGAGAGGCCGGGCGTGTCCCATACAGGGCGGGCAGGAGAGGCCGGGCGTGTCCCATACAGGGCGGGCAGGAGAGGCCGGGCGTTCGTCCCATACAGGGCGGGCAGGAGAGGCCGGGCGTGTCCCATACAGGGCGGGCAGGAGGTGCCGGGCGTGTCCCATACAGGGCGGGCAGGAGGGGCCGGGCGTGTCCCATACAGGGCGGGCAGGAGAGGCCGGGCGTGTCCCATACAGGGCGGGCAGGAGAGGCCGGGCGTGTCCCATACAGGGCGGGCAGGAGAGGCCGGGCGCGTGCCATACAGGGCGGGCAGGAGGTGCCGGGCGTGTCCCATACAGGGCGGGGCAGGAGGTGCCGGGCGGTGTCCCATACAGGGCGGGCAGGAGGTGCCGGGCGTGTCCCATACAGGGCGGGCAGGAGGTGCCGGGCGTGTCCCATACAGGGCGGGCAGGAGGGGCCGGGCATGTCCCATACAGGGCGGGTAGGAGAGGCCGGGCGTGTCCCCATACAGGGCGGGCAGGTCCCATACAGGGCGGGCAGAGGTGCCGGGGCGTGTCCCATACAGGGCGGGCAGGAGAGGCCGGGCGTGTCCCATACAGGGCGGGCAGGAGGTGCCGGGCGTGTCCCATACAGGGCGGGCAGGAGAGGCCGGGCGTGTCCCATACAGGGCGGGCAGGAGAGGCCGGGCGTGTCCCATACAGGGCGGGCAGGAGAGGCCGGGCGTGTCCCATACAGGGCGGGCAGGAGAGGCCGGGCGTGTCCCATACAGGGCGGGGCAGGAGAGGCCGGGCGTGTCCCATACAGGGCGGGCAGGAGAGGCCGGGCGTGTCCCATACAGGGCGGGCAGGAGAGGCCGGGCGCGTGCCATACAGGGCGGGCAGGAGGTGCCGGGCGTGTCCCATACAGGGCGGGCAGGAGGTGCCGGGCGTGTCCCATACAGGGCGGGCAGGAGGTGCCGGGCGTGTCCCATACAGGGCGGGCAGGAGGGTGCCGGGCGTGTCCCATACAGGGCGGGCAGGAGGTGCCGGGCGCGTCCATACAGGGCGGGCAGGAGAGGCCGGGCGTGTGCCATACAGGGCGGGCAGGAGAGGCGGGGCGTGTCCCATACAGGGCGGGCAGGAGAGGCGGGCGTGTCCCATACAGGGGCGGGCAGGAGAGGGGGGGCGTGTCCCATACAGGGCGGGCAGGAGGGGCGGGGCGTGTCCCATACAGGGCGGGCAGGAGGTGCCGGGCGTGTCCCATACAGGGCGGGCAGGAGAGGCCGGGCGTGTCCCATACAGGGCGGGCAGGAGGTGCCGGGCGTGTCCCATAGCAGCGGCAGGCCGGGCGTGCCATACAGGGCGAGGCAGGAGGTGCCGGGCGCGTCCCATACAGGGCGGGCAGGAGAGGCCGGGCGTGTGCCATACAGGGCGGGCAGGAGGTGCCGGCGTGTCCCATACAGGGCGGGCAGGAGAGGCCGGGCGTGTCCCATACAGGGCGGGCAGGAGGGGCGGGCGTGTCCCATACAGGGCGGGCAGGAGAGGCCGGGCGTGTCCCATACAGGGCGGGCAGGAGAGGCCGGGCGTGTCCCATACAGGGCGGGCAGGAGGTGCCGGGCGTGTCCCATACAGGGCGGGCAGGAGGTGCCGGCGTGTCCCATACAGGGCGGGCAGGAGAGGCCGGGCGTGTCCCATACAGGGCGGGCAGGAGAGGCCGGGCGTGTCCCATACAGGGCGGGCAGGAGAGGCCGGGCGTGTCCCATACAGGGCGGGCAGGAGGGGCGGCGTGTCCCATACAGGGCGGGCAGGAGAGGGCCGGGCGTGTCCCATACAGGGCGGGCAGGAGAGGCCGGGCGTGTCCCATACAGGGCGGGCAGGAGGTGCCGGGCATGTCCCATACAGGGCGGGCAGGAGGTGCCGGGCGTGTCCCATACAGGGCGGGCAGGAGAGGCCGGGCGTGTCCCATACAGGGCGGGCAGGAGAGGCCGGGCGTGTCCCATACAGGGCGGGCAGGAGAGGCCGGGCGTGTCCCATACAGGGCGGGCAGGAGGTGCCGGGCGTGTCCCATACAGGGCGGGCAGGAGGTGCCGGGCGTGTCCCATACAGGGCGGGCAGGAGAGGCCGGGCGTGTCCATACAGGGCGGGCAGGAGAGGCCGGGCGTGTCCCATACAGGCGGGCAGGAGAGGCCGGCGTGTCCCATACAGGGCGGGCAGGAGGTGCCGGGCGTATCCCATACAGGGCGGGCAGGAGAGGCCGGGCGTGTCCCATACAGGGCGGGCAGGAGAGGCCGGGCGTGTCCCATACAGGCGGGCAGGAGGTGCCGGGCGTATCCCATACAGGGCGGGCAGGAGAGGGGTGTGTGTCCCATACAGGGCGGGCAGGAGGGGCCGGGCGTGTCCCATACAGGGCGGGCAGGAGAGGGGGACGTGTCCCATACAGGGCGGGCAGGAGGTGCCGGCGCGTCCCATACAGGGCGGGCAGGAGAGGCCGGGCGTGTCCCATACAGGGCGGGCAGGAGAGGCCGGGCGTGTCCCATACAGGGCGGGCAGGAGAGGCCGGGTGTGTCCCATACAGGGCGGGCAGGAGGTGCCGGGCATGTCCCATACAGGGCGGGCAGGAGGGGCCGGGCGCGTGCCATACAGGGCGGGCAGGAGAGGCGGGCGTGTCCCATACAGGGCGGGCAGGAGAGGCGGGCGTGTCCCATACAGGGCGGGCAGGAGAGGCCGGGCGTGTCCCATACAGGGCGGGCAGGAGAGGCGGGCGTGTCCCATACAGGGCGAGCAGGAGGGGCCGGGCGTGTCCCATACAGGGCGGGCAGGAGGGGCCGGGCGTGTCCCATACAGGGCGGGCAGGAGGTGCCGGGCGTGTCCCATACAGGGCGGGCAGGAGGGGCGGGCGTGTCCCATACAGGGCGGGCAGGAGAGGCCGGGCGTGTCCCATACAGGGCGGGCAGGAGAGGCCGGGCGTGTCCCATACAGGGCGGGCAGCAGAGGCCGGGCGTGTCCCATACAGGGCGGGCAGGAGAGGCCGTGCGTGTCCCATACAGGGCGGGCAGGAGGTGCCGGGCGTGTCCCATACAGGGCGGGCAGGAGAGGCCGGGGCGTGTCCCATACAGGGCGGGCAGGAGGGCGGGGCGTGTCCCATACAGGGCGGGCAGGAGAGGCCGGGCGTGTCCCATACAGGGCGTGCAGGAGAGGCCGGGCGTGTCCCATACAGGGCGGGCAGGAGAGGCCGGGCGTGTCCCATACAGGGCGGGCAGTAGGGGCCGGCGTGTCCCATACAGGGCGGGGCAGGAGAGGCCGGGCGTGTCCCATACAGGGCGGGCAGGAGGTGCCGGGCGTGTCCCATTACAGGGCGGGCAGGAGGGGCGGGCGTGTCCCATACAGGGCGGGCAGGAGGGGCCGGGCGTGTCCCATACAGGGCGGGCAGGAGAGGCCGGGCGTGTCCCATACAGGGCGGTGCAGGAGAGGCCGGGCGTGTCCCATACAGGGCGGGCAGGAGAGGCCGGGCGTGTCCCATACAGGGCGAGCAGGAGGGGCCGGGCGTGTCCCATACAGGGCGGCAGGAGGGGCCGGGCGTGTCCCATACAGGGCGGGCAGGAGAGGGGGGCGTGTCCCATACAGGGCGGGCAGGAGAGGGGGGCGTGTACCATACAGGGCGGGCAGGAGAGGGGGGCGTGTCCCATACAGGGCGGGCAGGAGAGGCGGGCGTGTCCCATACAGGGCGGGCAGGAGGGGCCGGCGTGTCCCATACAGGGGGCGGGGCAGGAGAGGCCGGGCGTGTCCCATACAGGGCGGGCAGGAGGGGGCGGGCGTGTCCCATACAGGGCGGGCAGGAGAGGGGGGGGCGTTGTCCCATACAGGGCGGGCAGGAGAGGCGGGCGTGTCCCATACAGGGCGGGCAGGAGAGGGGGGCGTGTCCCATACAGGGCGGGCAGGAGAGGCCGGGCGTGTCCCATACAGGGCGGGCAGGAGGGGCCGGGCGTGTCCCATACAGGGCGGGCAGGAGAGGCCGGGCGTGTCCCATACAGGGCGTGTCCCATACAGGGCGGGCAGGAGGGGCGGGCGTGTCCCATACAGGGCGGGCAGGAGAGGCCAGGCGTGTCCCATACAGGGCGGGCAGGAGGTGCCGGGCGTGTCCCATACAGGGCGGGGCAGGAGGGGCCGGGCGTGTCCCATACAGGGCGGGCAGGAGAGGGCGGGCGTGTCCCATACAGGGCGGGCAGGAGAGGGGGGCGTGTCCCATACAGGGCGGGCAGGAGAGGCGAGCGTGTCCCATACAGGGCGGGCAGGAGAGGCCGGGCGTGTCCCATACAGGGGCGGCAGGAGAGGCCGGGCGTGTCCCATACAGGGCGGGCAGGAGGGGCCGGGCGTGTCCCATACAGGGCGGGCAGGAGAGGCCGGGCGTGTCCCATACAGGGCGTGCAGGAGAGGCCGGGCGTGTCCATACAGGGCGGGCAGGAGGGGCCGGGCGTGTCCCATACAGGGGCGGGCAGGAGAGGCCGGGCGTGTCCCATACAGGGCGGGCAGGAGAGGCCGGGCGTGTCCCATACAGGGCGGGCAGGAGAGGCCGGGCGTGTCCCATACAGGGCGGGCAGGAGAGGGGGGCGTGTCCCATACAGGGCGGGCAGGAGAGGCGGGCGTGTCCCATACAGGGCGGGCAGGAGAGGCCGGGCGCGTGCCATACAGGGCGGGCAGGAGGGGCCGGGCGTGTCCCATACAGGGCGGGCAGAGAGGCCGGGCGTGTCCCATACAGGGCGGGCAGGAGAGAGGCCGGGCGTGTCCCATACAGGGCGGGCAGGAGGGGCGGGCGTGTCCATACAGGGCGGGCAGGAGAGGGGGGCGTGTCCCATACAGGGCGGGCAGGAGGGGCGGGCGTGTCCCATACAGGGCGGGCAGGAGAGGCGGGCGTGTCCCATACAGGGCGGGCAGGAGAGGCGGGCGTGTCCCATACAGGGCGGGCAGGAGAGGGGGGCGTATCCCATACAGGGCGGGCAGGAAAGGCGGGGCGTGTCCCATACAGGGCGGGCAGGAAAGGCGGGCGTGTCCCATACAGGGCGGGGCAGGAGAGGGGGGCGTGTCCCATACAGGGCGGGGCAGGAGAGGGGGGCGTATCCCATACAGGCGGGCAGGAGAGGGGGGCGTATCCCATACAGGGCGGGCAGGAGGGGCCGGGCGTGTCCCATACAGGGCGGTCAGGAGAGGCGGGGCGTGTCCCATACAGGGCGGTCAGGAGAGGCGGGCGTGTCCCATACAGGGCGGGCAGGAGAGGGGGCGTGTCCCATACAGGGCGGGCAGGAGAGGGGGGCGTATCCCATACAGGGCGGGCAGGAGAGGCGGGCGTGTCCCATACAGGGCGGGCAGGAGAGGCCGGGCGTGTCCCATACAGGGCGGGGCAGGAGAGGCGGGCGTGTCCCATACAGGGCGGGCAGGAGAGGCCGGGCGCGTGCCATACAGGGCGGGCAGGAGGGGCCGGGCGTGTCCCATACAGGGCGGGCAGGAGAGGGCCGGGCGTGTCCCATACAGGGCGGGCAGGAGAGGGCCGGGGCGTGTCCCATACAGGGCGGGCAGGAGGGGCGGGCGTGGTCCCATACAGGGCGGGCAGGAGAGGGGGGGCGTATCCCATACAGGGCGGGCAGGAGGGGCGGGCGTGTCCCATACAGGGCGGGCAGGAGAGGCGGGCGTGTCCCATACAGGGCGGGCAGGAGAGGGGGGCGTATCCCATACAGGGCGGGCAGGAGGGGCGGGCGTGTCCCATACAGGGCGGGCAGGAGAGGCCGGGCGTGTCCCATACAGGGCGGCAGGAGAGGCGGGCGTGGTCCCATACAGGGCGGGCAGGAGAGGGGGGCGTATCCCATACAGGGCGGGCCAGGAGGGGCCGGGCGTGTCCCATACAGGGCGGCAGGAAAGGCGGGCGTGTCCCATACAGGGCGGGCAGGAGAGGGGGCGTGTCCCATACAGGGCGGGCAGGAGAGGGGGGCGTATCCCATACAGGCGGGCAGGAGAGGGGGGCGTATCCCCATACAGGGGCGGGCAGGAGGGGCCGGGCGTGTCCCATACAGGGCGGTCAGGAGAGGCGGGCGTGTCCCATACAGGGCGGGCAGGGAGAGGGGGGCGTGTCCCATACAGGGCGGGCAGGAGAGGGGGGCGTATCCCATACAGGGCGGGGGCAGGAGAGGCGGGCGTGTCCCATACAGGGCGGGCAGGAGAGGCCGGGCGTGTCCCATACAGGGCGGGCAGGAGAGGCGGGCGTGTGCCATACAGGGCGGGCAGGAGGTGCCGGGCGTGTCCCATACAGGGCGGGCAGGAGAGGCGGGCGTGTGCCATACAGGGCGGGCAGGAGGGGCCGGGCGTGTCCCATACAGGGCGGGCAGGAGAGGCCGGGCGTGTCCCATACAGGGCGGGCAGGAGAGGCCGGGCGTGTGCCATACAGGGCGGGCAGGAGAGGCCGGGCGTGTGCCATACAGGGCGGGCAGGAGAGGCGGGCGTGTCCCATACAGGGCGGGCAGGAGAGGCCGGGCGTGTGCCATACAGGGCGGGCAGGAGAGGCCGGGCGTGTGCCATACAGGGCGGGCAGGAGGGGCCGGGCGTGTCCCATACAGGGCGGGCAGGAGGGGCCGGGCGTGTCCCATACAGGGCGGGCAGGAGAGGGGGGGCGTGTCCCATACAGGGCGGGCAGGAGAGGCCGGGCGTGTCCCATACAGGGCGGGCAGGAGGTGCCGGGCGTGTCCCATACAGGGCGGGCAGGAGGGGGGGCGTGTCCCATACAGGGCGGGCAGGAGGAGAGGCCGGGCGTGTCCCATACAGGGCGGGCAGGAGAGGGGGGCGTGTCCCATACAGGGCGGGCAGGAGGGGCCGGGCGTGTCCCATACAGGGCGGGCAGGAGGGGCCGGGCGTGTCCCATACAGGGCGGGGCAGGAGAGGCGGGCGTGTCCCATACAGGGCGGGCAGGAGAGGCCGGGCGTGTCCCATACAGGGCGGGCAGGAGAGGGGGGGCGTGTCCCATACAGGGCGGGCAGGAGGTGCCGGGCGTGTCCCATACAGGGCGGGCAGGAGAGGCCGGGAGTGTGCCATACAGGGCGGGCAGGAGGTGCCGGGCGTGTCCATACAGGGCGGGCAGGAGGAGCCGGGCGCGTCCCATACAGGGCGGCAGGAGGTGCCGGGCGTGTCCCATACAGGGCGGGCAGGAGGGGCCGGGGCGTGTCCCATACAGGGCGGGCAGAAGAGGCCGGGCGTGTCCCATACAGGGCGGGCAGGAGGGGCCGGGCGTGTTCCCATACAGGGCGGCAGGAGAGGGGGGCGTGTCCCATACAGGGCGGGCAGGAGAGGCCGGGCGTGTCCCATACAGGGCGGGCAGGAGAGGCCGGGCGTGTCCCATACAGGGCGGGCAGGAGGTGCCGGGCGTGTCCCATACAGGGCGGGCAGGAGAGGCGGGCGTGTCCCATACAGGGCGGGCAGGAGGTGCCGGGCGTGTCCCATACAGGGCGGGCAGGAGAGGCCGGCGTGTCCCATACAGGGCGGGCAGGAGAGGCCGGGCGTGTCCCATACAGGGCGGGCAGGAGGGGCCGGGTGGGCAGTGCCAGGCCGGATGATGGCAGCCTCCCCCTCACCTGAGCGATGCCAGTCACTGAGATGGGCACGCCGTGGCGGGTATACACCTTCTCACTCTTCACATTCAGGGTCAGCGTGTTCAGGGAGATCCTACACAGAAACAGTATGGTGTTGGGGGTGTATATGTCTGTATACACACACACACAGAAAAAAGTATGGTGTGGGGGTGTATATGTCTGTATACACACACACACACACGTATGTATGTATACACGCCCGACATACATACACACAGAAACAGTATGGTGTGGGGGTGTATATGTCTGTATATACACACACACGTATGTATGTATACACGCCCGACATACACACACACAGAAACAGTATGGTGTGGGGGTGTATATGTCTGTATATACACACACACACGTATGTATGTATACACGCCCGACATACATACACACAGAAACAGTATGGTGTGGGGGGTGTATATGTCTGTATATACACAAACACGTATGTATGTATACACGCCCGACATACATACACACAGAAACAGTATGGTGTGGGGGTGTATATGTCTGTATACACACACGTATGTATGTATACACACCCGACATACACACACACAGAAACAGTATGGTGTGGGGGTGTATGTGTCTGTATATACACACACGTATGTATGTATGTATGTATGTATACACGCCCGACATACACACACACAGAAACAGTATGCGTGGTGGGGGTGTATGTGTCTGTATATACACACACGTATGTATGTATGTATGTATACACGCCCGACATACATACACACAGAAACAGTATGGTGTGGGGGTGTATATGTCTGCCTTTCACCATTATCCCCCAGCATACAGTGCTCCCACTGCAGCAAGGGATTCTGGGAAATGACATGCAGCCCTGCCTCTCGCCATTATCACCCAGCACACAGCACTTCCACTGCAGCAAGGGATTCTGGGAAATGACATGCAGCCCTGCCTTTCACCATTATCCCCGGCATACAGCGCTCCCACTGCAGCAAGGGATTCTGGGAAATGACATGCAGCCCTGCCTTTCACCATTATCCCCCAGCATACAGCACTTCCACTGCAGCAAGGGATTGTGGGAAATGACATGCAGCCCCGCCTCTCACCATTATCCCCAGCATACAGTGCTCCCACTGCAGCAAGGGATTCTGGGAAATGACATGCAGCCCCGCCTCTCACCCATTATCCCCCAGCATGCAGTGCTCCCACTGCAGCAAGGGATTCTGGGAAATGACATGCAGCCCCGCCTCTCACCCATTATCCCCCAGCATACAGTGCTCCCACTGCAGCAAGGGATTCTGGGAAATGACATGCAGCCCTGCCTTTCACCATTATCCCCCAGCATACAGTGCTCCCACTGCAGCAAGGGATTCTGGGAAATGACATGCAGCCCCGCCTCTCACCATTATCCCCCAGCACACAGCGCTTCCACTGCAGCAAGGGATTCTGGGAAATGACATGCAGCCCTGCCTTTCACCATTATCCCACCGCATACAGTGCTCCCGCAAGGGATTCTGGGAAATGACATGCAAATGAGCACACAGTGCCACCTGTTGCCTGAAATCCTAATGGAGATATACATATAGATAGATATATACATATATACACACACTCACCTCTGTATTTGCTGCACACAGGGCAGGACAAACACCCGCCCCCCGGCGATCATCACAGGAGGACTGCGGCAAAACCCTGCGGGGGGAGAGCGTCACAGTGTAGGAGTAGTGTGCGAGAGCGGGAGGCCGCGTATACGTGGTGTAGTAGTAGGAGTAGTGTGCGAGAGCGGGAGGCCGCGTATACGCGGTGTAGTAGTAGTAATAGTGTGCGAGAGCGGGAGGCCGCGTATACGCGGTGTAGTAGTAGTAATAGTGTGCGAGAGCGGGAGGCCGCGTATACGCGGTGCAGTAGGAGTAGTAGTGTGCGAGAGCGGGAGGCCGTGTATACGCGGTGCAGTAGGAGTAGTAGTGTGCGAGAGCGGGAGGCCGTGTATACGCGGTGCAGTAGGAGTAGTGTGCGAGAGCGGGAGGCCGCGTATACGCGGTGTAGTAGGAGTAGTAGTGTGCGAGAGCGGGAGGCCGCGTATACGCGGTGTAGTAGGAGTAGTGTGCGAGAGCGGGAGGCCGCGTATACGCGGTGTAGTAGTAGTAATAGTGTGCGAGAGCGGGAGGCCGCGTATACGCGGTGTAGTAGTAGTAATAGTGTGCGAGAGCGGGAGGCCGCGTATACGCGGTGTAGTAGGAGTAGTAGTGTGCGAGAGCGGGAGGCCGTGTATACGCGGTGCAGTAGGAGTAGTAGTGTGCGAGAGCGGGAGGCCGTGTATACGCGGTGTAGTAGGAGTAGTAGTGTGCGAGAGCGGGAGGCCGTGTATACGCGGTGCAGTAGGAGTAGTGTGCGAGAGCGGGAGGCCGCGTATACGCGGTGTAGTAGTAGTAGTAGTGTGCGAGAGCGGGAGGCCGCGTATACGCGGTGTAGTAGTAGTAGTAGTGTGCGAGAGCGGGAGGCCGCGTATACGCGGTGTAGTAGTAGGAGTAGTGTGCGAGAGCGGGAGGCCGCGTATACGCGGTGTAGTAGGAGTAGTGTGCGAGAGCGGGAGGCCGCGTATACGCGGTGTAGTAGGAGTAGTGTGCGAGAGCGGGAGGCCGCGTATACGCGGTGTAGTAGGAGTAGTGTGCGAGAGCGGGAGGCCGCGTATACGCGGTGTAGTAGGAGTAGTGTGCGAGAGCGGGAGGCCGCGTATACGCGGTGTAGTAGGAGTAGTGTGCGAGAGGGGGAGGCCGCGTGTAGACATGGTGTAGTAGTGTAGACATGGTGTAGTAGTGTAGACATGGTGTAGTAGTGTAGACATGGTGTAGTAGTGTAGACATGGTGTAGTAGTGTAGACATGGTGTAGTAGTGTAGACATGGTGTAGTAGTGTAGACATGGTGTAGTAGTGTAGACATGGTGTAGTAGTGTATACATGGTGTAGTAGTGTGAGGCTAGTAGTGTGAGGCTGTAGCAGAGTGTGTACCTGATACGACCATGGCTTCATTAGGACCGCAGGTATAGAACACCATCTGTTATACAGAGAACAGCATTATATATGAGTATTAGTCCCAGATACGTATCGGACAGCCTGTGCGATTGGGAATATTGTTAAAACACTTCAATGGGGCCCTATGGACCAATATATAAAATATAGGGGCACAGCAACACAAATGAGTATCACAGTAACATGTACAGCGCGCGTAGTAACAGGCAGATTTATTGGGGGGAGGTTCATGTAACTGCTTAGACGAATAAATGTAACACCAGTTTAAGGGAACACCCTGGCAGGGTAGCATTGGCATCTAAAATGATGCGTCTTAAATTGATCATTTTTAAGTGAGAATATATAGTTTGACTATATTCCTAGGGACTGGACCTACTGTAAACTCTTCTACACAAGACAACAAACGGTGAGTTGTATCTGACCACACTATGATCCCATGACTGTTAGCCTGCACACTTACCCCCCCTTTACACCTTATTTACTGCAGCGTCTCCCAACACTGACTGCACACAACTGCCCCCCCCCACCCTCTGCAAACCCTGAATACGCCCCAACATTGCAACGCAGCAAAACATTTTGACAAGGAAAAGGCACACCCCTTTAGCACACCTCTGATAATGAAAGACAGGGGTGCCCAATGCTACCTCCAATGGGCACCCCTGTCTTGTTGTATACATTTGCCATGCCCAGTAGCACTCTTTTTGACAAATATATATTCATGATGGGGTGGGTGTGGGAGTTTGAGCTAGCTTGGGAATGTGTGTTAATCAATTTCTCTGTGATAATGAACCTGCTATGTATCTCAACTTTGTTCTTTCTCGTGGCCTCATGGAAATGTTACTCTCTATCCACTACCAACTCCCCCCTCCTGGCCCACGCCCAACATCACCATACACCCTGGACTACTCAAAAGCCTGGCACTATCTACTGAATATTGGTGGAGAACTCTAAAAACCAGCACACCAACCACTGCTCACTCAAATGGCAAACACCACACATTTACAACTTGCAAACAACTACTCAAATTTCGACTCGTACTGTTACTCTCTTTAGCCGGTGATATTGAACTTAACCCAGGTCCTCCCTTTTCAGCTCTGTCCCATACCCCTTTCAAATTCCAAAAAGGGCTATCTGTCGCCCATATAAATATCCGGAGCCTGCTGCCCAAACTGGACGAACTAAGGGCATGGTGCCTTATGCATAAACCCAAAGCCATCGTTCTCACAGAAACATGGCTAACCCCTAAAACACCCCCATGCAAATATCGCCATTCAGGGATACTCCATTTTTAGGAGAGATCAGTCAAAGTAGGGGTGTTATTTTATACTGCAGACATCTTACAATTTACACTTAAATTGCCCCCCAAGTCCACCCTCTTTTGAAATCCTAGTTAACAAAATCTTCTCCCCTTTTCTAAGCCCATCTTGCTTGCTGGCATCTACCGCCCCCCTAAAGCCCCTCTACAATCCCTGACTGATATCACCCAATTTCTTGGCTCCATTTCCTCTCTGAATGAGAAGAGTGAGCTGTTAGTTCTTGGGGATTTCAACTACACTTGGCTCAACCCTAAAAAAAACCACAAAATACAGACACAACTCAAGTCACTTAACCTATCGCAACTCATTTCCCAACCCACACGAATAAACCTGAAGTCGCATAACCATTCCTTGCTAGACTGGATTCTCTCCTCAAACCCCAGCAGAATCCAATCCTCTGGCATCCTTCCTGATATTTTCAGTGACCATGCAATAGTGTACTGTGTAAGGAAAATTAAACCGCCCCAATAAAGTCCTAAAGTTCTCCTCACTAGAACATTTAGAAACTTTAACCCACAACAGTTTCTGGCTGACCTTACCAACTTCCCATGGCACAGAATCGATTTAATTCCCGACCCTGATTCTGCGCTCGACTATTTCCAATCCGAGTTCTTAAAACTCTGCGATATCCATGCTCCACTACGCAGAATAAGGGTACGGGGTGCCCACCTTCCATGGGTTACACCTGACCTTATTGCACTCTACCAGTTCAGGGATACCTTGTGGAAAAGCTACAAAGTAACTGGCACTACCAAGGATCTCAATCACTACAGATGCCTGCGGAACGTGTGCACAAGGCAAACAAGGTATGCAAAAGCACAATATTACTCTGACAATCTCCACCAAAATACATCAAAACCCAGCTAACTTCTGGAAGGTTATCAACAATATATTCCAGCCTCCTAACCATCAACAACCAAGTAATATCACTAAGGGGAATATTACTCTGACAAACCCCACCGACATTGCAAATGCATTCAATGATTACTTTGTGGGGTGTGCCACTAACTTATTAGCGAAACACAGCCCAAACCACAAACATGAACCTCATTCTGAGAGTACCCCTATAGCGCCACCCTCTCCCAACACTGGTCACAATTTCCAATTTGGCCCAGTATCCGAGGAGATTACACAAGCGCTCCTCAAATTAAAACTAAGCAGCCAATGTGGACCTGACTTTCTGCAATCTAAGTTCCTAAGACTTGGTGCCCCAGCCATTGCCAAACCAATTGCTTCCATAGTCAACTCTATCCTGTCTGCAGGCCATATCCCTAAGACCTGGAAAACTGCCAGAGTTGTCCCAATCTTCAAAAGTTGGTACAAAAACACTGTCTCAAACTACAGACCAATCTCACTTCTCCCAATTCTATCCAAAGTCATGGAAAAATGTGTCCACTCCCAATTAAGCGATTTCTACACCAAGACAAATTTCCCTAGCCAATTCCAGTCTGGGTTTCGTCCCAAACACTCAACCGTAACTACCCTGCTAAAAGTTTGCAATGAAATCCAGTGTGGAATGGAACGGGGACAACTCACTGGTGCAGTATTCCTAGATTTTGCAAAGGCTTTTGACACAGTTGATCATGTTATCCTGCTCAACAAACTCCAGAGCTCTGGAATAGGGAAGCATGCTTTAAACTGGTTTCAGTCCTACCTATCAGGAAGATCCCAACATGTGTCCATCTCAGGCTCTAACTCCAACCCCCTGGATATCACCTGTGGCGTCCCGCAAGGCTCTGTTCTGGGGCCCCTACTCTTCTCAGTGTTCATTAATGATCTTCCCACAGCTTGTAAGGAAGCCTCAATACACATGTATGCAGATGACACAATCCTATATGCACACAGCCATAGCCTCTCTGACCTTCAACACATACTTCAGTCTGACTTTTTGAGACTCGAAAACTGGATTTCCCAAAACAAACTATTTTTAAACACTGACAAGTCTGTAACAATGGTGTTTGGGACCAAGACTAAATTTGTAAAGCTTCCAGTGACTGAGCTCCTGATTAGAACCAACGATAAAACCACCCTAACCCCTGTCACTAGTTTTAAATACCTGGACTTATGGTTTGACTCCCACTTAACATTCGGGATGCACATTGATACCCTGACAACCAAGACCTAT
Source organism: Ascaphus truei (assembly GCF_040206685.1). Lineage (NCBI taxonomy): Eukaryota > Metazoa > Chordata > Amphibia > Anura > Ascaphidae > Ascaphus > Ascaphus truei. The sequence goes on from NW_027456903.1 coordinate 99,970, forward strand.
GCCAAACTAGGGGTACTTTACAGGAACAAATCCTCCCCAAGGCTTAGTCCATAGACATTGAAGCCGTGCGGAGGCGCGCTGAGGCTGAGTGAAAGCGTTTCCCTGGCCTTAGAGAGCGCGCGCCGTCCGTGGGCGTGTCTGGGGGCGGGCCAGTGATGTCACGGAGCTGGTTCGCCCTCATTGGGCGAACCGCTCATGTGACCGGCCCTGCGCTCCAGCGAGCGCCTAAACTAAAGATTTGTTAGGACCCACGCTTCCGCAAGCGTGCGCGAGCCCCTGCTAAAGCCGCTCTCATTGCGGCTGCAGGGGCTCCCTGCCGAGCAGCAGCGCGCCTCAGCGCCGACCATGCCCGAGGCCTAAGCCTGCTGGTCAGAAAGCGTATCGCACAGCAGATGCTAATGCCAATGATAGACTATGGGGACATAGTATATGGCTCGGCTCCTCAAACCCACCGTAGCAAACTTGACACCCTCTACAATTCAATTTGTCGTTTCGTTCTCCAATGCAACTACAACACACATCACTGCGAAATGCTCAAAGAACTAGATTGGTCAACACTAGAGTCTAGGCGCAAAGTTCACCTTTCCTGTATTGCCTTTAAATTCTTCATGGACAAGCTACCCAGCTACCTGAACAAGCTCCTCACCCCTACCACATGCAGCACCTATCACCTGAGATCAGACTCCAAAAGACTATTCATGGTCCCAAGGCTCAACAAAGTATCCGGACGTTCCTCCTTCTCCTTCCGTGCACCCCAAAACTGGAACAATCTACCAGAGACTCTCACATCCACCACCAGTTTAAGTTCTTTCAAATCTAAGACTGTCTCACACTTTAATCTGGTCTGTAACTGTTTCATACGCCCATAATATATATTATCTTTAACTGTGCATGCAATGTCTTGTATATAATGTATACCCTGCTCACTAATGTAACTATTTGTAACCATGTATTATTTCTCATTATAACTCTGTGCCCAGGACATACCTGAGAACGAGCGGTAACTCTCACTGTATTACTTCCTGGTAACACACGTTATAAATAAATAATTAGTACCCGCTCGCTCAGGTTATAGCGCCGAGGTGCGGCGCTGCCAGAAAGGAAGTCTCATAGTTCCTGCAGGTAACCGACCATCACATTAGTATTATTCCCCTGTCCCGGGTGTATCCAGGATAGAAGTGGGGTGCACGTGGGATAGAAGTGGGGTACACAGCAGAGACGAGTTGGTGGGTTAGGTATACGATGCAGAGCAGCGCTGCCCGGATAACCCTCAGCAGCTGCTAGTCTTAGTAATAACAGCAGTGATAGCAGCCACTGCTAATCAATAGGTATCAATAGGTATCAATAGGTATACCGGTGTGTAGTTAATACTAATTGTGCATGGAACGGGGGCTTCTCACCACAGCCACTCCCCGGAGTGACTCTCTGCCTACCAGGGTCCCAGATCTAAATCCCTAGTGCACTCACCTCTGTCCCTTCCCCAGGCTTTGTATATACACACACACACACACACACACACACACACACACACACACACACACACACACACACACTATGTATACATACTCTCGAAAGCTTGTCCCATGACAAATTGTTAGTCCAAATAAAAAAAAGTATCACCTAATACTGAAGAACTCATTTATTCTGCTATATATATATAGTAGCTGATATACCCGGCGTTGCCCGGGCGTGGAAGGGCAGGGGGGCATGGAGTGGAAGGGCGGGGGGGGCCAGGGGGAGTGGAAGGGCAGGGGGCATGGAGTGGAAGGGCGGGGGGGGCCAGGGGGAGTGGAAGGGCAGGGGGCATGGAGTGGAAGGGCGGGGGGGGCCAGGGGGAGTGGAAGGGCAGGGGGCATGGAGTGGAAGGGCGGGGGGGCCAGGGGGAGTGGAAGGACAGGGGGGGGGGCCAGGGGGAGTGGAAGGGCAGGGGGGGGGGCCAGGGGGAGTGGAAGGGCAGGGGGGGGGGCCAGGGGGAGTGGAAGGGCAGGGGGGGAGTGGAAGGGCAGGGGGGGGGGCCAAGGGGCATGGAAGGGCGGGGGGGCAAAGGGCAGGGAGGGGCAAAGGGCAGGGAGGGGCAAAGGGCAGGGAGGGGCAAAGGGCAGGGAGGGGCTAAGGGCAGGGAGGGGCTAAGGGCAGGGAGGGGCTAAGGGCAGGGAGGGGCTAAGGGCAGGGAGGGGCTAAGGGCAGGGAGGGGCTAAGGGCAGGGAGGGGCAAAGGGCAGGGAGGGGCAAAGGGCAGGGAGGGGCTAAGGGCAGGGAGGGGCAAAGGGCAGGGAGGGGCAAAGGGCAGGGAGGGGCAAAGGGCAGGGAGGGGCTAAGGGCAGGGAGGGGCAAAGGGCAGGGAGGGGCTAAGGGCAGGGAGGGGAAAAGGGCAGGGAGGGGCAAAGGGCAGGGAGGGGCAAAGGGCAGGGAGGGGCAAAGGGCAGGGAGGGGCAAAGGGCAGGGAGGGGCAAAGGGCAGGGAGGGGCTAAGGGCAGGGAGGGGCTAAGGGCAGGGAGGGGCTAAGGGCAGGGAGGGGCTAAGGGCAGGGAGGGGCTAAGGGCAGGGAGGGGCTAAGGGCAGGGAGGGGCTAAGGGCAGGGAGGGGCTAAGGGCAGGGAGGGGCTAAGGGCAGGGAGGGGCTAAGGGCAGGGGGGCAAGAGGGCAGGGGGGCAAGAGGGGAGGGGGGCAAGAGGGGAGGGGGGCAAGAGGGGAGGGGGGCAAGAGGGGAGGGGGGCAAGAGGGGAGGGAGGCAAAGTGCAGGGGGGGCAAGAGGGCAGGGAGGGAGGGGGCAAGAGGGCAGGGAGGGGCAAAGGGCAGGGAGGGGCAAAGGGCAGGGAGGGGCAAAGGGCAGGGAGGGGCAAAGGGCAGGGAGGGGCAAAGGGCAGGGAGGGGCAAAGGGCAGGGAGGGGCAAAGGGCAGGGAGGGGCAAAGGGCAGGGAGGGGCAAAGGGCAGGGAGGGGCAAAGGGCAGGGAGGGGCAAAGGGCAGGGAGGGGCAAAGGGCAGGGAGGGGCAAAGGGCAGGGAGGGGCAAAGGGCAGGGAGGGGCAAAGGGCAGGGAGGGGCAAAGGGCAGGGAGGGGCAAAGGGCAGGGAGGGGCAAAGGGCAGGGAGGGGCAAAGGGCAGGGAGGGGCAAAGGGCAGGGAGGGGCAAAGGGCAGGGAGGGGCTAAGGGCAGGGAGGGGCTAAGGGCAGGGAGGGGCTAAGGGCAGGGAGGGGCTAAGGGCAGGGAGGGGCTAAGGGCAGGGAGGGGCTAAGGGCAGGGAGGGGCTAAGGGCAGGGAGGGGCTAAGGGCAGGGAGGGGCTAAGGGCAGGGAGGGGCTAAGGGCAGGGAGGGGCTAAGGGCAGGGGGGCAAGAGGGCAGGGGGGCAAGAGGGCAGGGGGGCAAGAGGGGAGGGGGGCAAGAGGGGAGGGGGGCAAGAGGGGAGGGAGGCAAAGTGCAGGGGGGGCAAGAGGGCAGGGAGGGAGGGGGCAAGAGGGCAGGGAGGGGCTAAGGGCAGGGAGGGGCTAAGGGCAGGGAGGGGCTAAGGGCAGGGAGGGGCTAAGGGCAGGGAGGGGCTAAGGGCAGGGAGGGGCTAAGGGCAGGGAGGGGCTAAGGGCAGGGAGGGGCTAAGGGCAGGGAGGGGCTAAGGGCAGGGGGGCAAGAGGGCAGGGGGGCAAGAGGGCAGGGGGGCAAGAGGGGAGGGGGGCAAGAGGGGAGGGGGGCAAGAGGGGAGGGAGGCAAAGTGCAGGGGGGGCAAGAGGGCAGGGAGGGAGGGGGCAAGAGGGCAGGGAGGGGCAAAGGGCAGGGAGGGGCAAAGGGCAGGGAGGGGCTAAGGGCAGGGATGGGCTAAGGGCAGGGAGGGGCAAAGGGCAGGGAGGGGCTAAGGGCAGGGAGGGGCTAAGGGCAGGGATGGGCTAAGGGCAGGGAGGGGCTAAGGGCAGGGAGGGGCAAAGGGCAGGGAGGGGCTAAGGGCAGGGAGGGGCTAAGGGCAGGGAGGGGCTAAGGGCAGGGGGGCAAGAGGGCAGGGGGGCAAGAGGGGAGGGGGGCAAGAGGGGAGGGGGGCAAAGTGCAGGGGGGGCAAGAGGGCAGGGAGGGAGGGGGCAAGAGGGATGGAAGGGGCAAAGGGCAGGGAGGGGCAAAGGGCAGGGAGGGGCAAAGGGCAGGGAGGGGCAAAGGGCAGGGAGGGGCAAAGGGCAGGGAGGGGCAAAGGGCAGGGAGGGGCAAAGGGCAGGGAGGGGCAAAGGGCAGGGAGGGGCAAAGGGCAGGGAGGGGCAAAGGGCAGGGAGGGGCAAAGGGCAGGGAGGGGCAAAGGGCAGGGAGGGGCAAAGGGCAGGGAGGGGCAAAGGGCAGGGAGGGGCAAAGGGCAGGGAGGGGCAAAGGGCAGGGAGGGGCAAAGGGCAGGGAGGGGCAAAGGGCAGGGAGGGGCAAAGGGCAGGGAGGGGCAAAGGGCAGGGAGGGGCAAAGGGCAGGGAGGGGCAAAGGGCAGGGAGGGGCAAAGGGCAGGGAGGGGCAAAGGGCAGGGAGGGGCAAAGGGCAGGGAGGGGCAAAGGGCAGGGAGGGGCAAAGGGCAGGGAGGGGCAAAGGGCAGGGAGGGGCAAAGGGCAGGGAGGGGCAAAGGGCAGGGAGGGGCAAAGGGCAGGGAGGGGCTAAGGGCAGGGAGGGGCTAAGGGCAGGGAGGGGCTAAGGGCAGGGAGGGGCTAAGGGCAGGGAGGGGCTAAGGGCAGGGAGGGGCTAAGGGCAGGGAGGGGCTAAGGGCAGGGAGGGGCTAAGGGCAGGGAGGGGCTAAGGGCAGGGAGGGGCTAAGGGCAGGGAGGGGCTAAGGGCAGGGAGGGGCTAAGGGCAGGGAGGGGCTAAGGGCAGGGAGGGGCTAAGGGCAGGGAGGGGCTAAGGGCAGGGAGGGGCTAAGGGCAGGGAGGGGCTAAGGGCAGGGAGGGGCTAAGGGCAGGGAGGGGCTAAGGGCAGGGAGGGGCTAAGGGCAGGGAGGGGCTAAGGGCAGGGAGGGGCTAAGGGCAGGGAGGGGCTAAGGGCAGGGAGGGGCTAAGGGCAGGGAGGGGCTAAGGGCAGGGAGGGGCTAAGGGCAGGGAGGGGCTAAGGGCAGGGAGGGGCTAAGGGCAGGGAGGGGCAGGGGGGCAAGAGGGGAGGGGGGCAAGAGGGGAGGGAGGCAAAGTGCAGGGGGGGCAAGAGGGCAGGGAGGGAGGGGGCAAGAGGGCAGGGAGGGAGGGGGCAAGAGGGCAGGGAGGGAGGGGGCAAGAGGGCAGGGAGGGAGGGGGCAAGAGGGCAGGGAGGGAGGGGGCAAGAGGGCAGGGAGGGAGGGGGCAAGAGGGCAGGGAGGGAGGGGGCAAGAGGGCAGGGAGGGAGGGGGCAAGAGGGCAGGGAGGGAGGGGGCAAGAGGGCAGGGAGGGAGGGGGCAAGAGGGCAGGGAGGGAGGGGGCAAGAGGGCAGGGAGGGAGGGGGCAAGAGGGCAGGGAGGGAGGGGGCAAGAGGGCAGGGAGGGAGGGGGCAAGAGGGCAGGGAGGGAGGGGGCAAGAGGGCAGGGAGGGGGGCAAGGGGGCAGGGAGGGGGGCAAGAGGGCAGGGAGGGGGGCAAGAGGGCAGGGAGGGGGGCAAGAGGGCAGGGAGGGGGGCAAGAGGGCAGGGAGGGGGCAAGAGGGCAGGGAGGGGGGCAAGAGGGCAGGGAGGGGGGCAAGAGGGCAGGGAGGGGGGCAAAGGGCAGGGGGGGCAAAGGGCATTAGGAGGGAGGGCAGGGGGGGCAAAGGGCATTAGGAGGGAGGGCAGGGGGGGCAAAGGGCAGTAGGAGGGAGGGCAGGGGGGGCAAAGGGCATTGGGAGGGAGGAAGGGCAGGGGGGGCAATGGGCATTGGGAGGGAGGGCAGGGGGGGCAAAGGGCAGGGGGCAGGGGGGCAAAGGGCATTGGGAGGGAGGGCAGGGGGGGCAAAGGGCATTGGGAGGGAGGGCAGGGGGCAAAGGGCATTGGGAGGGAGGGCAGGGGGCAAAGGGCATTGGGAGGGAGGGCAGGGGGCAAAGGGCATTGGGAGGGAGGGCAGGGGGGGCAAAGGGCAGGGGGGGCAAAGGGCATTGGGAGGGAGGGCAGGGGGCAAAGGACAGGGGAAGGAGGGCAGGGGGGGCAAAGGGCATTAGGAGGGAGGGCAGGGGGGGCAAAGGGCATTGGGAGGGAGGGCAGGGGGGCAAAGGGCATTGGGAGGGAGGGCAGGGGGGTCAAAGGGCATTGGGAGGGAGGGCAGGGGGGGCAAAGAGCATTGGGAGGGAGGGCAGGGGGGGCAAAGGGCATTGGGAGGGAGGGCAGGGGGGCAAAGGGCATTGGGAGGGAGGGCAGGGGGGTCAAAGGGCATTGGGAGGGAGGGCAGGGGGGCAAAGAGCATTGGGAGGGAGGGCAGGGGGGGCAAAGGGCATTGGGAGGGAGGGCAGGGGGGGCAAAGGGCATTGGGAGGGAGGGCAGGGGGGGCAAAGGGCATTGGGAGGGAGGGCAGGGGGGGCAAAGGGCATTGGGAGGGAGGGCAGGGGGGCAAAGGGCAGGGGGGCAAAGGGCAGGGAGGGGGAGGGATGGCGGGGGGGCAAAGGGCAGGGGGGCAAAGGGCAGGGTGAGTCAGGGCCGCGGTAAATAACCCATTCCCCTGCTTTCCTCACCTTGCACACGGCCGCGCTCCTCCTCTTCCTCCGGGTACTGGCCGCCCTCCTCCTCCTCCACCTCGGGCTCCTCCGCGGCGAGGCTGAGACGCTCCGGTGAGGAGGTGCTGCGCCTCCCGCGGGGAGAGGCGGAGACAGCCGGAGGAGCGGCGGAGACAGCCGGAGGAGGAGCGGCCTGTGTGAGGGGAGAGCCGCGTGCTCTGTGTGGGGGGGGGGGGAGCGAGCGCCGGGTGAGGGGAGAGCCGCGTGCTCTGTGTGTGTGGGGGGGGGGGGGGGGCGGTTGAGCGGGGGGGGGGGGGGCGGTTGAGCGGGGGGGGGGTGAGCGCCGGGTGAGGGAGTGGCCTATGGGTGGTGAGGGCCGTGGGGAGGTGAGTCCCCCGCTGTGTCCCGGGCGCTCGCTCCGCTCCCCCGCTGACTGTAGCGGCGCCGGGGGGGGGGAGGAGGGGGAGGAAAAAGCGCGGGAAAGCGGGAGACCCGGGGAGAGGAGGAGGTGCGCGCGGGTCCCGATGAGCGCCGCGTTGTGTGTGTGGGTGTGTGGGTGTGTGGGTGTGTGGTGTGTGGGTGTGTGGTGTGTGGGTGTGTGGTGTGTGGGTGTGTGGTGTGTGGTGTGTGTGTGGTGTGTGTGTGGTGTGTGGTGTGGTGTGTGGGTGTGTGGGTGTGTGGGTGTGTGGGTGTGTGTGTGACACGGTGTGTGTGTGTGGTGTGTGGTGTGTGGTGTGTGTGTGTGTTGACCCGTCACTCCGCCTCAGGCCAATGAGAGGTGTGCGGGGGCGGGCGGCCCAAGGGAGCAATCTCATTGGCCTGGCCCAAGGTCCAATGAGATTGCCGCTAGGGACACAGGGAGGGACACAGGGAGACACATACAGACACGGACACATAGGACACTTTCACAAATATATAGTAGAGATATAGAAGATATAGATAGATATATAGAGATCGATATACAGATATAAACAATGTGTGTGTGTGTGTGTGTACACACACACACACACACACGTCTGCTGTGGCTGGCTGTTTGCTGTGCAGCTAATCTCTCTCATAACACCAGCCGCACAGCCAAAGGGTGTCGCCGTGTGCTGCGGTTGCAGCTGCTCTGTTACTGGTCTCGGGAAAAATATCTGTACCCCCTGTCTCCACTTACCCTCCCTTATAGAGTGCAAGCTCCTGGGGGCACTGCCCTCCTTTCCTGCTGTAACCGTGTGTGTTAATGTCTGTTATTTTATCCTGTGCCGAAAGCGCATTATAAATAAGTGATATTAATAGACACACACAGTTACAAACAGATATATACATACTGCATGATATAAACACACGTGACAGTAACGTCTGTTGGAGAGATTGTGAAACTGGACTTCCTCCTAAACACACACCTTTTATTTGGACTAACAAATTGATATTTTAGGACAAGCTTTCACTCTCTTCCTCCGGTATAAATTTATAATACACACACACACACACACACACACACACACACACACACACACACACACACACACACACACACACACACACACACACACACACACACACACACCTCAGCACAGTATCAACATATCAGACAAAGAAAAAAAGAACCCCCCAAAAAGCCCTCAGATATTTGTAAGAATAAAGCAGAGATGTCATTTCAATAACATATCTGCTTTATTCTTGGAAATATCCGAGTGCTTTTTGGGTTCTTTTTTCTGTGTGTGATAATATTATTTTTCCCATGGCACCACCAAACCTGGGTATTTTTGTACAGGTATATTTTGGCTGTAGATGTCATTTATTTTACATCTAAATATATTTCTATAAATAAAATATACTACATCTACTACACACCCAATCGCACAAAGATATGCATACACCCAGGCACGTACAAATATATTATACCCACCTATACAGCCAGGGATACATATAAATAAATATACTGTATGCACACACCCAGGCATGTATATATTATACCCACCTATACAGCCAGGGATACATATAAATAAGTATACTGTACAGTATGCACACACCCAGGCACGTACAAATATATTATACCCACCTATACAGCCAGGGATACATATAAATAAGTATACTGTATGCACACACCCAGGCATGTATATATTATACCCACCTACACAGCCAGGGATACATATAAATAAGTATACTGTATGCACACACCCAGGCATGTATATATTATACCCACCTATACAGCCAGGGATACATATAAATAAGTATACTGTATGCACACACCCAGGCATGTATATATTATACCCACCTACACAGCCAGGGATACATATAAATAAATATACTGTATGCACACACCCAGGCATGTATATATTATACCCACCTATACAGCCAGGGATACATATAAATGAATATACTGTATGCACACACCCAGGCATGTATATATTATACCCACCTATACAGCCAGGATACATATAAATAAATATATGCATACACCCAGGCATGTATAATTATATTTATCTATACACCCAGACATGTATAATTATATTTATCTATCTATACACCCAGGCATGTATAAATATATTATACCCACCTATACAGCCAGGGATACATATAAATATATATATGCACACACCCAGGAATGTATAATTATATATCTATCTATACAGCCAGGGATACATAGAAATAAATATATGCACACACCCAGGCATGTATAATTATATATCTATATATATTATCAGGCAGAATGCAGTGAGGGTAGGGGGGCACCTCACCTTGTTTATATCAATGTTTCCTTAGGTGTGTCTGGTCACCTGCAAGCCGCAGTGCTAATTATTATTCTCTTCCTCTCCTCCCCCCTCTCTCTCTCTGCTGTGTGTGTCTCTCCCTTCTCTTCCTCTCCCAGCTCCACCCTTTCCCCCCTCCACTTCTCCTCTTCTCCCCCTTCCCTTTCTCTGTCTCTCACTGCATCCCGGTGCAGGTTAGCACACAGCGCCATCTACTGCATGGGCAGGCTCATAGCAGGCTATTTACTGAGGGTGACTGCATGTACATGCAGCCACCACTAGGGGGTGATCCTGAGTTATATATTGTATTTATACAGCGCCTCCCTATTACAGTTATACAGCGTGCAGCCACCTCTGGGGTGGGATCCTGAGTGATATATTGTATTTATACAGCACCTCTCTATTACAGTTATACAGCGTGCAGCCACCTCTGGGGTGTGATCCTGTATGATATATTGTATTTATACAGCGCCTCTCTATTACAGTTATACAGCGTGCAGCCACCTCTGGGGTGTGATCCTGTGTGATATATTGTATTTATACAGCGCCTCTCTATTACAGTTACACAGCGTGCAGCCACCTCTGGGGTGTGATCCTGAGTGATATATTGTATTTATACAGCGCCTCTCTATTACAGTTATACAGCGTGCAGCCACCTCTGGGGTGTGATCCAGAGGGATATATTGTATTTATACAGCGCCTCTCTATTACAGTTATACAGCGTGCAGCCACCTCTGGGGTGTGATCCTGAGTGATATATTGTATTTATACAGCGCCTCTCTATTACAGTTATACAGCGTGCAGCCACCTCTGGGGTGGGATCCTGACTGATATATTGTATTTATACAGCACCTCTATATTACAGTTATACAGCGTGCAGCCACCTCTGGGGTGGGATCCTGAGTGATATATTGTATTTATACAGCGCCTCTCTATTACAGTTATACAGCGTGCAGCCACCTCTGGGGTGGGATCCTGACTGATATATTGTATTTATACTGCTTCTCTCTATTTTTTTTTTTTTGTTTCAATTTATTTTTATTGTTTTAGAGAGACATAACAAATATATTGTCCATACAACAAAGAGCATTAACAGTTCGTCATCTGAAATAAAATAATTGATATAACACGCGTCTCTCATGAGCTTAACAAAGGATAGAGAAGAACGTAGAAAAGAAGAAAAAGAAGGGTGGGAGGGGTGGAAGGGGGGGGTAGGACGAGCCCATTTGTCTGGTATTTCTGTATTTATTTATATAAATGATATATATTTATATATATTTCCCTAGTTTCCTGGCCATATTTCCCAAATTTTGTGAAATTTGTCAGTTTTCTGGTTCAACTGTGCTGTGAGGAGCTCCATCATCTTTATTTCCCTTAGTCTCCGTAAGACAGTCTGCCTAGAAGGCGCATTCACCTTTTTCCAGGCAGCCGCAATAGCACAGCGGGCAGCTGTCAGTACATGAGTGATCATCTTACTTTCTGCCGTTCCTAATTCATCTATTGGTTTGGCCAGCACCATGGTCAGCGGTTCCACCTCAACCTCCACCCCCAAGTACTCTCTGATCAATCTTTGTATCATGACCCAGAATACCTGAATTTTTGGGCAACTCCACCAAATATGAACCATATCTCCTTTTTGCCCGCATCCCCTCCAGCACAAATCCGGGGACCCGGGGAAGATCTTAGCCAGCCTACTCGGAGTTAGGTACCAATGAAATAGAATTTTATAAATATTCTCTTTGATAGTGGTACAGATTGACGTTTTTGCAGCTACCTCCCAAATGTCCTCCCAGTCTTCTCTATCGATCTCTGTATTCAAATCTTCTGCCCATTTGATCATATAGCTATGTTGGGAACAACCCGTTAATCGCGCCAGACCCAGATATATCTCCGAAATCAGTCCTTTACAGTAATATCCTTTCCTACACAGTCTTTCAAAATTTGTTAAATCTTTGAATGCCGAATCTTTAGAGATTGATTGCAGGTAATGCTTAATTTGGAGGTAACCAAACACTGGTATATTTATGATTTTGTGTTTCTTCTCCAGCGCTTGGAGTGGTAGAATTATACCGTTATCTACAAAGTCGTCAGCTACCATCAACTTTAACGTCTTAAATTTATTGAGTCTCTGTGGAAGCCAGCCTGGGGAGAATTCAGGGTTATAGAATATAGGGGTTAGTAGTGTTGGACTGGCTGTCAGACCATATTTATTTTTATTTCTAGACCATATCCGCCATGTACATTTCATTGCTCCCAGTTTTAATGTTTCCAAGAAGGTCTCTCCTCCCCTCTCGGTCCACATAGCAGCCGGGAGAGAGAGAGGTCTTGTATAGGTAGACTCAAGTCCCACCCAGCAACTGGTGGCTGGATCATTGTTCCAAATTATTGCTTGTTTGAGTTGGGCCGCCAAATAGTATTTAATGATATCCGGGACTGCCAAGCCTCCGCAATCTTTTGGTGCTAGCATAATAGATCTAGCTACCCTGGGTCTTTTATTTTGCCAGATAAATTGGAAAATTCTGTTTTGTATGTTTTTAAGCTCCTGCATTGGAATATCTATAGGAAGAGTCTGGAAATAATACAGGAGTCTTGGTAGGATATTCATTTTGATCGTGGCTATTCTTCCTAACCAAGATATCTGGTATTCGTTCCAGCTCTGGAGGTCATTTTTTAGCCTCTCAAATAATGGTGGATAGTTATGTTTGTATAGTGTATTATACTCCCTTGTTATTTGGATTCCTAAGTATTTGATCTTTGTGGAGTTCCACTTATATTTAAAATTTGCGTGTAATAATTTGATTTCAGAATCCAATAGGGTTAGGTTCAATGCTTCCGACTTATCCATGTTGATTTTATATCCCGATATTTTGCTAAATTTATCTAGTTGTGAATGTAAATTCGGGAGTGAAATCAAGGGGTTGGCGAGAGTTAGGATAATGTCGTCGGCAAATAGGGATATTTTGTAGTTTGTCTCTCCTATTACAATTCCATTTATGTTTTTTTCGTCTCTAATTGTTGCTGCCAAGGGTTCAATAGAGAGAGCAAACAGAAGCGGAGACAAGGGACATCCCTGTCGAGTACCATTCTTTATGTTTATAGGGTTTGAGTCTCCTCCTGGAAGTTTCACTATAGCCGTGGGAGATCTGTATAGGGCTCTTACACCTTCTAGATATGGGCCCTGAAATCCATATTTAAGTAGGGTTTGGTCTAGGAAATCCCACCTAATCCTGTCGAATGCTTTTTCCGCATCCAAGCTCAACAGGATGGCCTTTGTGGATGAGAGATGTACATGGTCGATTATATCTATAATTTTTCTAGTATTGTCTGAGGCCTGTCTGCCGGAAATAAACCCGACTTGATCTATATGTATCAGGCTTGGGAGTATGGGGGTCAATCTATTTGCCAGAATTTTGCTGAACAGTTTTAGATCTCATCCTTAGAGTGATGGGGGTACCTATGACGGGGCGTACATATCGCCCACTCATTCTCTTTTTCTTTTTCTTCCTTGCTATCACCCCCCCATTATTCCCTACCTACCTCCCCCAGCCCACACTAAACAGAGACAAAACCCAACTGAGCCGAAAGGAAAGACAAGACATTGAGATTACACAAAGCAACTACGCTGATCACAAGAGGAGCTCTGAAGGCAAGTCTCCCCTCCATCGTGGGAAAATGGAGGGAAAGGTAAGACGCAATACACATGCCAAAATCATAAATGGCTCTTAAAACGACACTTAAATTAATATCCTTAAATGTTAGAGGGTTAAATTCAAACATCAAAAGAAAACTTGCCCTCCAAGAGTTCAAAAAAACAAAAGGCGACATACTGTTTTTACAGGAAACGCATTTCAATACTACGACCCCCCCAAATACTGCTTCTCTCTATTACAGTTATACAGCATGCAGCCACCTCTGGGGTTTGATCCTGAGTGATATATTGTATTTATACAGCACCTCTCTATTACAGTTATACAGCGTGCAGCCATCACTAGGGTGTGACCCTCAGTGATATATTGTATTTATACAGCGCCTCTCTATTACAGTTATACAGCGTGCAGCCAGCTCTGGGGTGGGATTCTGAGTGATATATTGTATTTATACAGCACCTCTCTATTACAGTTATACAGCGTGCAGCCACCTCTGGGGTGGGATCCTGACTGATATATTGTATTTATACAGCGCCTCTCTATTACAGTTATACAGCGTGCAGCCAGCTCTGGGGTGTGATCCTGAGTGATATATTGTATTTATACAGCACCTCTCTATTACAGTTATACAGCGTGCAGCCACCTCTGGGGTGGGATCCTGACTGATATATTGTATTTATACAGCGCCTCTCTATTACAGTTATACAGCGTGCAGCCACCTCTGGGGTGTGATCCTGAGTGATATATTGTATTTATACAGCGCCTCTCTATTACAGTTATACAGCGTGCAGCCACCTCTGGGGTGTGATCCTGAGTGATATATTGTATTTATACAGCTCCTCTCTATTACAGTTATACAGCGTGCAGCCACCTCTGGGGTGTGACCCTCAGTGATATATTGTATTTATACAGCACCTCTCTATTACAGTTATACAGCGTGCAGCCACCTCTGGGGTGGGATCCTGACTGATATATTGTATTTATACAGCGCCTCTCTATTACAGTTATACAGCGTGCAGCCACCTCTGGGGTGGGATCCTGACTGATATATTGTATTTATACAGCGCCTCTCTATTACAGTTATACAGCGTGCAGCCACCTCTGGGGTGTGATCCTGAGTGATATATTGTATTTATACAGCTCCTCTCTATTACAGTTATACAGCGTGCAGCCAGCTCTGGGGTGTGATCCTGAGTGATATATTGTATTTATACAGCACCTCTCTATTACAGTTATACAGCGTGCAGCCACCTCTGGGGTGGGATCCTGACTGATATATTGTATTTATACAGCGCCTCTCTATTACAGTTATACAGCGTGCAGCCACCTCTGGGGTGTGATCCTGAGTGATATATTGTATTTATACAGCGCCTCTCTATTACAGTTATACAGCGTGCAGCCACCTCTGGGGTGTGATCCTGAGTGATATATTGTATTTATACAGCACCTCCCTATTACAGTTATACAGCGTGCAGCCGCCTCTGGGGTGTGATCCTGAGTGATATATTGTATTTAAACAGCTCCTCTCTATTACAGTTATACAGCGTGCAGCCACCTCTGGGGTGTGATCCTGAGTGATATATTGTATTTATACAGAGCCTCTCTATTACAGTTATACAGCGTGCAGCCACCTCTAGGCTGTGACCCTCAGTGATATATTGTATTTATACAGCGCCTCTCTATTACAGTTATACAGCGTGCAGCCACCTCTGGGGTGTGATCCTGAGTGATATATTGTATTTATACAGCGCCTCTCTATTACAGTTATACAGCGTGCAGCCACCTCTGGGGTGTAATCCTGAGTGATATATTGTATTTATACAGCGCCTCTCTATTACAGTTATACAGCGTGCAGCCACCTCTGGGGTGTGATCCTGAGTGATATATTGTATTTAAACAGCTCCTCTCTATTACAGTTATACAGCGTGCAGCCGCCTCTGGGTGTGATCCTGAGTGATATACTGTATTTATACAGAGCCTCTCTATTACAGTTATACAGCGTGCAGCCACCTCTGGGGTGTGACCCTCAGTGATATATTGTATTTATACCCCGCCTCACTACATAACACAGGGGAGGTTGTTTTCACACTCCGGGCAGTATTCCCGGCTCGCTGTCACTCCGCCACAAGCTGAGGATACAATGCAGAGAAGCAGGAAATACTGCACATTGAGGAACTATTACTCATTACTGAGATCTCAATGTACAATAATTGTTTATCAAAAGGTTATCCACAGCCCATACCGGGCATGCCAATGGTAGTACCACCTGTGGTGCATTCTTGGTCCGATTGTTCCTCACACATTCTTGCGAGTAATTAAGCAGTCTCCGGATGTGAGAGATTCTGCCTCCCTGTCACGGTAACTTATGACAGGTTGTAATTTACACCAAAATATATATAACTGGGTTGAACTGGTACGAGACTTAGATATGATAAAATATAATTTATTCCGTGATAAAGGTGAACACACAAGATATACAAATAACAGGCAAAATATAGACACTTACTTAAAGATTATGACAAGAAAGCCATCAGGATACAGGATGCCCATTTCTTCCATATTTCAGTTGACATCACAGCAATACTTGCAGCTCATGAATGAAGACACATGCATGAAGACATTTGAGTAAGGGTTGACTCTGACTTAAATACCATGTCAAACTCATCTCTTAAGGCCTCGGTCCCGCTGCGCTCGTTGGCGCGGGCGGCGGGTCGCGAGTTCCCCACCAGCAGGGGAATCCTCGCGAGCCGGTCCCGGTCCCCACTGGCTGCACAGCTGACTACACGCTGTAGCGCGTCAGCCGCTGGAGACACCAGAGAATGGTGTTTCCTAGCGTTGACGCGTGACGTGTGTGGCTGTGAGCCAATGGGGAGGGGAGGCTGCGGGAGGAGGAGAGGCTTCGGGGAGCGGGGAGGAGTGTGGAGTGAAAGCAGGTGAGTGCCTTTCTCTGTGTGTGTGTGTCTGAGTGCCTGTCTGTGTGTGTATGTGTCTGAGTGCGTGAGTGCCTGTCTGTGTGTGTATGTGTCTGAGTGCGTGAGTGCCTGTCTGTGTGTGTGTGTGTGTATGAGTGCGTGAGTGCCTGCCTGTGTGTGTGTGTGTGTGCGCGTGTGTGTGTGTGTGTATGAATGAGTGCATGCGTGTGTGTGTTTAAACTTACCTTCCAGCTCCAGCCCGAGTCCGTGAAGGGAGGGGGGGGGGAGAGTAGCGGGTCCCTCCGCTCAAGCCACGCCCCCCTCCCTGTCAAACCGCCCACCTCCCGATCAAACCGCCCACCTCCCGCCCACCTCCCGATCAAACCTCCCACCTCCCGCTCCGGCTCCGGCTCCCTACAGACCGCAGATCGCGGTCTGTGTATCTCAGCGCACCGCCTGTCAGCAGCGCAGGTGCGCTGACTCTGGGAGCGGGGCCTTAGCCTAACCCTAGATGCCGAGCTGTCTAGCAAAAATCCCTTTGAAGCTTTTTGAAGCAGATTTTTGACTTCCATTGTTAGTGTGAAGTATCACACTTAAAAAACAGTCAGTTCCTTGGTTCCTGGGCCCAGCATAAACAATTAGGCAGTTAACCTTTGATCACCGGGCTATGTAAATTCTTGCAGGATGTTCTTCCTGCTTATTACCATAGCTGATGGGGGTCTGCATTTTCAAAACAGATTCAAAATCCCATATACACTGTAAATAACTTCATAACTTCAGTTCAGTTTTACTTACTGGCACGCGAGCCATATTAATACATTCCGTCACGCATGATGCTCCCAATGAGACTAAA
>NW_027456903.1:121703-126703 GCF_040206685.1 Ascaphus truei
TCTCTCTTCCCCCTTACACTCTCTCTTCCCCCCTTACACTCCCTCTCTCTCTTCCCCCTTACACTCCCTCTCTCTCTCTTCCCCCTTACACTCTCTCTCTTCCCCCCTTACACTCCCTCTCTTCCCCCCGTAAACTCCCTCTCTCTCTTCCCTTACACTCCCTCTCTCTCTCTTCCCCCTTACACCCTCTCTCTCTCTTCCCCCTTACACCCTCTCTCTTCCCCCCTTACACTCCCTCTCTCTCTTCCCCCTTACACCCTCTCTCTCTCTCTTCCCCCTTACACTCTCTCTTCCCCCCTTACACTCCCTCTCTTTCTTCCCCCTTACACTCCCTCTCTCTCTCTTCCCCCTTACACTCTCTCTCTTCCCCCCTTACACTCCCTCTCTTCCCCCCCGTAAACTCCCTCTCTCTCTTCCCCCTTACACTCCCTCTCTCTCTCTTCCCCCTTACACCCTCTCTCTCTCTTCCCCCTTACAATCTCTCTCTTCCCCCCTTACACTCCCTCTCTTCCCCCCGTAAACTCCCTCTCTCTCTTCCCCCTTACACTCCCTCTCTCTCTCTTCCCCCTTACACCCTCTCTCTCTCTTCCCCCTTACACTCTCTCTCTTCCCCCCTTACACTCCCTCTCTCTCTTCCCCCTTACACCCTCTCTCTCTCTTCCCCCTTACACTCTCTCTTCCCCCCTTACACTCCCTCTCTTTCTTCCCCCTTACACTCCCTCTCTCTCTCTTCCCCCTTACACCCTCTCTCTCTCTCTTCCCCCTTACACTCTCTCTCTTCCCCCCTTACACTCCCTCTCTCTCTTCCCCCTTACAACCTCTCTCTCTCTTCCCCCTTACACTCTCTCTTCCCCCTTACACTCCCTCTCTCTCTCTTCCCCCTTACACCCTCTCTCTCTCTTCCCCCTTACACCCTCTCTCTCTCTTCCCCCTTACACTCTCTCTCTTCCCCCCTTACACTCCCTCTCTCTCTTCCCCCTTACACTCCCTCTCTCTCTTCCCCCTTACACTCTCTCTCTTCCCCCCTTACACTCCCTCTCTTCCCCCCCGTAAACTCCCTCTCTCTCTTCCCCCTTACACTCCCTCTCTCTCTCTTCCCCCTTACACCCTCTCTCTCTCTTCCCCCTTACACTCTCTCTCTTCCCCCCTTACACTCCCTCTCTCTCTCTCTCTTCCCCCTTACACCCTCTCTCTCTCTTCCCCCTTACACTCTCTCTTCCCCCCTTACACTCCCTCTCTTTCTTCCCCCTTACACCCTCTCTCTCTCTCTTCCCCCTTTGACTCTCTCTCTTCCCCCCTTACACTCCCTCTCTCTCTCTTCCCCCTTACACCCTCTCTCTCTCTCTTCCCCCTTACACTCTCTCTCTTCCCCCCTTACACTCCCTCTCTTCCCCCCCCGTAAACTCCCTCTCTCTCTTCTCTGCATATCTCTTCTCAAAATGGCTACCATGGCGACGCGTCGTGATGTCGCATGGTGTGTCGTTGCCATAGCAACGGATGGCACGTGATGCAGTTACGTCACGTGGCGTTCCCGTTGGCGTGGCAATGTGACCGTGAATCGCACCGCTGGTGATGTCGCAGACTCGCGCTCCCGCCCTGATGCTCTTGGTTTAATCTCAGCCTTGGATTCTCGCTTTTCTGCTAGGCCACCGACCACCATTTTGAAAGGCGGGGCGCCCGCCATCTTTGTATCTTTTGCAGTGTCCACTTCATACGCCTCCCGGCGATCTGGCGCCGCCCCGTCGCAAAGTGTTATTAGAAGAAGTCCCCACCCGTTTCTCGCCGCAGGTAGAAGAAGAGAGGGGGGGGGGGGGTTTGGTATTTGTTAATAGGCGAATCTCCTTTGCCGAAGGTGGACAGGGGGCGGGCAGGTTCTTAACAATGGCGAGGAGACTGCACGGGAAGGCTCTGACGCCATGGAACGGGACCTCCCACCGCCGCCGGCCGTTCAGACGCCAGAGGACGGTCACCGTCCGGCGGTTTTGCTCCTACGGTCATTAGCGTTAGGGGTTAACTTTAGGGGTTTTAGGATAAAGGGTTAAGCTTTTTAGGGTAAGGTTAAGGGGCTAGGCCAGCGTGTGACAAAGTATCATTCTCCATTCTTACCTAAGCTGGCTTCGGTGCGCCTGTTATACATCCTGTCAAAATCCTGTATGTGTGCCTAACATAATGGCCGCCTTCCAGTTTCAGTCAATCCTCCCGTCAGTGTAACTCAGCAGCTGCAACGTGTGCTGAAATTACTAAGGCAGCATTATTCTATGGTTACAGTTTTCAGCTCAAACTGCGGGGGAACATTGGCAACAAGGTATCACAAACAGGAAAGTGTTACAAAGATCTTGCAGTGCTTGGGGGATGTGCTGTAGAGATCAAAGGATGCTTTGAAACTCATTAAAAACGTCATTAATCAGTCACTATTATCTAATACTACAGAACGGAATTATTAAAAAAAAAAAAAAAAAAGTCATATTAAAAAATAAGATTTCACATGTTTTTCTGCGGTGGTTTCCTGGAGTAGAACAATGTCCCACCTCATCTTCTTCTTTCTGAGAATGCCACTCGCCTCTCGCACGGACTGTCCTTGACGTTATGTCAAATGAGATTCAAAGACATCTGTGAAAGGGCCTTGGGGGTTGGGGGGGGGGGGTGTCTGTTACCCGTGAGAATCTGAGAACGTACGTGGGAAAGAGATCATTTAGACACACGCGGGGAGCGCTTCCCCTGGGGGGTTGGGCGGAGACGAGAGGGGGGGAGGTGAAAATGGAATGAACACCTGGGGCCGAGAGAAAAAGCCCAATGCTCGTTAAGTGTTTAGAGTAAGGAGTTTTAGGGTAAGGGGGTTAAGATATTTAGGGTAGGGGGGATGGATAGAGACTTACCTTGGTGGCAAAGCGGCCGTCGGCGAGAGGTCCCTGCGGCGAGGTGAGGGGCGGCTAATTGCCGGCGGAGATCTGGTCGTGGTCTGCGACCAAATATTTTAGACCGCCCCCCTCCCCCCGGGCGCCGGCCAATGGCACACACAGCTCGGAGAAACTCCTTGCCCTGGATCGAGATCACCAATATTCCGCCCCCGGGATCTCGGTAGTGGGCGACTGTCACGACGGTCACACCGAGTTCCATCCCGATTTCAGGTAGAACGTCTGTAAGGTGTTCCACACTTTGGACACCGGTCAAGTTAGGGTGGAACGCAGAGTCGAGCGTAGAGCACACGGCAGGGTGGGGAATCCCATCACAGTTACCCCCCCACGCGTTTCTCTTTGCAACATTAGTCCCTCCCTTATCGAAATCACTAGGGGCGGGCCTGGTTCTCATTCTCGTTGGCCTATGGGTGGACAGCCCTGAATAGGTGTGGCTACAGTTTTGCGCCACTCGTGCACAGACACGCTCCCATGTCCAATTTTCCATTGCCACATTGTCTTTTGGCGGAAAGCCCTACACACAACAGTCCCTGTTACTTTGCAAACTCTGTTTTAATGGGGGAAAAATTGGACCCTCTTTCTTCTGTAAAACACTCTTTGCAGGACTCAAACTTTTGTAACCCCCTCTCCCTCTGGGACTACCATGGCCTTACGGGGTTAACTGTGAGTAATACCCCATTTCCCATTACATGGCACTGGGGGGACTCGCCAGATGATAAGCTCCGTCCACTTCTGCCCAGAGACAGTGACGTCATGAGACATAGTTACATAGTTACATAGTAGTTACATAGTTACATAGTAGTTACATAGTTACATAGAAGATGATGTTGAAAAAAGACGTGTCCATCAAGTTCAACCTATGCTAAATTTAGACGACAGATACTTTATCCTATATCTATACTTACTTATTGATCCAGAGGAAGGCAAACAAAAAACCCCAGTGTCATATCATCCAATGATATCTCATAAGGGGAAAATAAATTCCTTCCTGACTCCAAGAACCGGCAATCGGATTACTCCCTGGATCATCATCCTTCCCATGTATACTTATTTGGTATATCGGTGTATACATTTTCATACATATACATAGACAGGTAGAAACTTCTGGAAGCAATATCCCGGGAGGAGGGGAAGTAGTGGGACCTCGCCGTGAATAGTGTAAATACGTTCATATGATAATTTTGGGTAAGGATCCCCTGTTATTGTTTAATAGAGAGGGACAGTACCCTGGTTATGTAGCACCCCACAGAGATGACTCCCTTCACCATATGGGGTTCACGGAGAGGCAGCCTATGCCCCGAGTGGGATTCAACTGGCCGTAGTCCCGATGCATAGTCGGACCAACCCCAACCGAGGGTCCCTAGCTGGCCTCACTCCAAGCTGGCACAATGTAGCACGTATTGCCAGAGGGAAGGACCCTTATCCCCGGCTGAGGGAGATTAGCGCCCGACAAGGGGCCCATATGGAATGGAGTTCTACCCAAGTCACCCTGAAGAGGGCTTCGGCAGGTAGCCAAAGGAATCAATCCTCAGCGCCTAACTAGCGGGCCGAGATAGGGGCAGCTGGGGAAATAGGTTCACATGGCACCAGGAAGAATGCAGTTACAGCTAAACCCCGTTATAACGCGATCCGCTACAACGCGGATCCGCTTATAACGCGATGTACGCGTGGCTCCCAGTTTTTCGTATTTATGAATACTTTACAACACGATTATTGGCGTCTTAAATACTTTATTGTACAGCGCATACAATGGTACGTTATTTCTAACGCCATCCGCTTATAGCGCGATGTGATTCTTTGGACCCCAAGCACAGCGTTATAAGGGGGTTGAGCTGTATGTCTATACCAAGTTCCCAGTGTATACGGATGTAACCAATAGAACAGCTGTTGAATGAATAAAGTTCCTGGCGCTCATCATTGCTATATAACCGCCCAGCCGCGCGAATGCCACACTCTGACAAGGTAACCCCAACCGAGAAAGATAATAGACGTGGATGTAAACTCGCCAGGAGCCGGGCAGGGAGGAGCCGGGTGCCAGGAGCCGAGAAGGGAGGAGCCGGGCGCCAGGAGCCGGGTAGCAGGAGC
>NW_027456903.1:131703-169027 GCF_040206685.1 Ascaphus truei
CAGACCTGGTCAGGGTGCTGGGTCAGTGCAGGCTGGGATCAGTCTCTCAGACCTGGTCAGGGTGCTGGGTGGGTGCAGGCTGGGTTCAGTCTCTCAGACCTGCTCAGGGTGCTGGGTGCAGGCTGGGCTCAGTCTCTCAGACCTGGTCAGGGTGCTGGGTCGGTGCAGGCTGGGCTCAGTCTCTCAGACCTGGTCAGGGTGCTGGGTCAGTGCAGGCTGGGCTCAGTCTCAGACCTGGTCAGGGTGCTGGGTCGGTGCAGGCTGGGCTCAGTCTCTCAGACCTGGTCAGGGTGCTGGGTGCAGGCTGGGCTCAGTCTCTCAGACCTGGTCAGGGTGCTGGGTCAGCGCAGGCTGGGCTTAGTCTCCCAGACCTGGTCAGGGTGCTGGGTCGGTGCAGGCTGGGCTCAGTCTCTCAAACCTGGTCAGGGTGCTGGGTGGGTGCAGGCTGGGTTCAGTCTCTCATACCTGGTCAGGGTGCTGGGTCAGTGCAGGCTGGGTTCAGTCTCTCAGACCTGGTCAGGGTGCTGGGTGCAGGCTGTTCTCAGTCTCTCAGACCTGGTCAGGGTGCTGGGTCAGTGCAGGCTGGGCTCAGTCTCTCAGACCTGGTCAGGGTGCTGGGTCAGTGCAGGCTGGGCTCAGTCTGTCAGACCTGCTCAGGGTGCTGGGTCGGTGCAGGCTGGGCTCAGTCTCTCAGACCTGGTCAGGGTGCTGGGTCAGTGCAGGCGGGGCTCAGTCTCAGACCTGGTCAGGGTGCTGGGTCAGTGCAGGCTGGGCTCAGTCTCTCAGACCTGGTCAGGGTGCTGGGTCAGTGCAGGCTGGGTTCAGTCTCTCAGACCTGGTCAGGGTGCTGGGTGCAGGCTGGGCTCAGTCTCTCAGACCTGGTCAGGGTGCTGGGTGGGTGCAGGCTGGGCTCAGTCTCTCAGACCTGGTCAGGGTGCTGGGTCAGTGCAGGCTGGGTTCAGTCTCTCAGATCTGGTCAGGGTGCTGGGTCGGTGCAGGCTGGGCTCAGTCTCAGACCTGGTCAGGGTGCTGGGTCAGTGCAGTCTGGGCTCAGTCTCTCAGATCTGGTCAGGGTGCTGGGTCGGTGCAGGCTGGGCTCAGTCTCAGACCTGGTCAGGGTGCTGGGTGCAGGCTGGGCTCAGTCTCTCAGACCTGGTCAGGGTGCTGGGTCAGTGCAGGCTGGGCTCAGTCTCTCAGACCTGGTCAGGCTGCTGGGTCAGTGCAGGCTGGGTTCAGTCTCTCAGACCTGGTCAGGGTGCTGGGTGCAGGCTGGGCTCAGTCTCTCAGACCTGGTCAGGGTGCTGGGTGGGTGCAGGCTGGGCTCAGTCTCTCAGACCTGGTCAGGGTGCTGGGTCAGTGCAGGCTGGGTTCAGTCTCTCAGATCTGGTCAGGGTGCTGGGTCGGTGCAGGCTGGGCTCAGTCTCAGACCTGGTCAGGGTGCTGGGTCAGTGCAGTCTGGGCTCAGTCTCTCAGATCTGGTCAGGGTGCTGGGTCAGTGCAGTCTGGGCTCAGTCTCTCAGATCTGGTCAGGGTGCTGGGTCGGTGCAGGCTGGGCTCAGTCTCAGACCTGGTCAGGGTGCTGGGTGCAGGCTGGGCTCAGTCTCTCAGACCTGGTCAGGGTGCTGGGTCGGTGCAGGCTGGGCTCAGTCTCTCAAACCTGGTCAGGGTGCTGGGTGGGTGCAGGCTGGGTTCAGTCTCTCATACCTGGTCAGGGTGCTGGGTCAGTGCAGGCTGGGTTCAGTCTCTCAGACCTGGTCAGGGTGCTGGGTGCAGGCTGTTCTCAGTCTCTCAGACCTGGTCAGGGTGCTGGGTCAGTGCAGGCTGGGCTCAGTCTCTCAGACCTGGTCAGGGTGCTGGGTCAGTGCAGGCTGGGCTCAGTCTGTCAGACCTGCTCAGGGTGCTGGGTCGGTGCAGGCTGGGCTCAGTCTCTCAGACCTGGTCAGGGTGCTGGGTCAGTGCAGGCGGGGCTCAGTCTCAGACCTGGTCAGGGTGCTGGGTCAGTGCAGGCTGGGCTCAGTCTCTCAGACCTGGTCAGGGTGCTGGGTCAGTGCAGGCTGGGTTCAGTCTCTCAGACCTGGTCAGGGTGCTGGGTGCAGGCTGGGCTCAGTCTCTCAGACCTGGTCAGGGTGCTAGGTGGGTGCAGGCTGGGCTCAGTCTCTCAGACCTGGTCAGGGTGCTGGGTCAGTGCAGGCTGGGTTCAGTCTCTCAGATCTGGTCAGGGTGCTGGGTCGGTGCAGGCTGGGCTCAGTCTCAGACCTGGTCAGGGTGCTGGGTCAGTGCAGTCTGGGCTCAGTCTCTCAGATCTGGTCAGGGTGCTGGGTCAGTGCAGTCTGGGCTCAGTCTCTCAGATCTGGTCAGGGTGCTGGGTCGGTGCAGGCTGGGCTCAGTCTCAGACCTGGTCAGGGTGCTGGGTGCAGGCTGGGCTCAGTCTCTCAGACCTGGTCAGGGTGCTGGGTCAGTGCAGGCTGGGCTCAGTCTCTCAGACCTGGTCAGGCTGCTGGGTCAGTGCAGGCTGGGCTCAGTCTCTCAGATCTGGTCAGGGTGCTGGGTCGGTGCAGGCTGGGCTCAGTCTCAGACCTGGTCAGGGTGCTGGGTGCAGGCTGTGCTCAGTCTCTCAGACCTGGTCAGGGTGCTGGGTGCAGGCTGGGCTCAGTCTCTCAGACCTGGTCAGGGTGCTGGTGCAGTGCAGGCTGGGCTCAGTCTCTCAGACCTGGTCAGGGTGCTGGGTGCAGGCTGGGCTCAATCTCTCAGACCTGGTCAGGGTGCTGGGTTCAGGCTGGGCTCAGTCTCTCAGACCTGGTCAGGGTGCTGGGTGCAGGCTGGGCTCAGTCTCTCAGACCTGGTCAGGGTGCTGGGTGCAGGCTGGGCTCAGTCTCTCAGACCTGGTCAGGGTGCTGGGTGCAGGCTGGGCTCAGTCTGTCAGACTTGGTCAGGGTGCTGGTGTGACGATCGTGAGGGTTTGGCCCGGGATTAAAGGGGTTACCCCCCAATTGGCCACCCTCTAACATCACCAGGGAGACAAGGGGTTAACTGGGCTGAGGTCCAGAAATGTGATTTAACCCTTGTTATGACATGAAATGTGTTTTCCCCTGTTCCCCTGTTCCATTGTAATATCTGGTTTAATCAGTGTCTGCAACACACACACTGGGGCTTAAGGGGTTAATAAGCTACAGTTTAAGAAAATACCACTGTATTGTGTCTTTTCAGAAAATCTGGACTTCAAAAGGCTTAATTGAAGTTGAATGTGAAAAGCAGAAGGGTTTTTTAGTGTACAGTATGGTAATACCTGTTTGCAGGAAACTAGGGTGGGTTGTGAGCGTTATAACTCACACCTCTGCTTCAAGAGGTCTGGGGCATTGAGTGTGTAATCTAAAACAGAGGGGACAAATGTCCCGTCCCCCCCAGGGGTCCCTGCTTCAAAGGGTTTATTGATGGGGGTTGGGGTGGAGCCCTCCCAAGCAGGAAATCAGAATGAGTGCCCTTATTAAATATAAGAATATTATGAGATGTCCTTGGCTGAACATGCTAAGAGTTACATATGTGTATTCGTGGGATTTAGCCCCACCTGGGAAGTCTAATCACTTTATCCCTAACAGCTACTAAGGGCCAGATATTAATATCTCCCTTAATTTAAATATTACACTGTAATGTTTGATCTCTCTGGGAGGATCAGGTGTGATGGAATGTATTAATATGGCTCACCTGCCTGTATGTATTACTGAACGGAAGTTATGAAGTGATTTGCAGTAAATATGAAATTTTGGTTGAGTTCTGAGAAACTGCAAACCCCCTGCTATGGTAATAAGCAGGAAGGCTAGAATTTACATAGCCTGGTCATCAAAGACTAAATTGCTAATTGTTTATGCTTGGCCCAACTGACCAAAGGAACTAACCAGTTTAAGTGTGACATTTCACACTGAACCCTGGAAGTCCAAAATCAGCTTCAAGAGCTTCAAAAGAACTTTTTCTAGACGGCTCGGCGCCGTGATTGGGAGGGAAGGGTTAAAATGATATATAAGTCAGAGCCACCCAGTGTGTTCATTGTCTTCATGATCTTCATGCCTGCATGTCATCAGGCCTGTTGTGCTATACCATCTTGATTGCTGAGAAGAAATGCCATGCAATGTCTTGGGCTGATTGCTGTATGAAACTGCCTGTCCAGATGGGACTGTTTTCATCATTTTCATCTTTTAAGTAAGTGTCTATATTTTGCTGTTATTTGTACATTTTTGTGTGTTCACCTTTATCAAGGAATAAATTATATTTTTATCATATCTAAGTCTCGTCCCAGTTCAAACCCAGGTATATATATATATATATATATATTTTTGGTGTAAATTACAGCCTGTCATAAGCTACCGTGACAAGCTTGTAATTAACTGGTGGCAGCTGGCGGGACTGAACTGGACCTGGATAACAGTATTCTGCGGGGTACTGTGATCCAGTGGGAACTTGATGGTAATTGCAAGTTCCTGGGACTAAAGATATTGAACACACAGTGTACAACATATAACACAAGATATGGCACCTCCTCACTGTTCCCCTACTTGTGAGAAGCATTTCCTCCAGAACCAAAGTGCCGGCCATCTGTGTGACTGGAGCCGGGCACTGAGACCGGAGGAGTGCATCAAGTCGGCGCGGGGAGCAGCAGCCAGCAAGGCTGAGAGAGAGACAGCAATGGGTGAGCATGAAACCCGGCAAGCTGAGCAAAGATCCACAGCTGCAGCTGCTGTAACCATCACACCGCCCGGAGAGCAGGGAAGGGACCCAGCTCCGGGACGGCAGAGACTTGTGGAGGGAGCGGGTGGTTTTGGAAACCACGGAAGTCTTGCACCAGGAGAGGTAACGGCCGTTGCGGTGGCCCGTCCATTTTCCCTGAAAGAGCTAGCACTGGTGTGTGCGTTGGGCAAGATGTGGTTCCCGGCGAAGTGGACCCAGTTCCTGGCGTCGGTACCGCACCGACCCGCTTATCCCCTCCCTGAGCCCGGCGCTCAGGCAACTCCGCTCTGGACTCCATTGCCCCTTGCTGGGGTTAGTCCACCGGCGGCGGAGAAGCCCTGGAATGAGCCCGGCGCTCAGGCAACTCCGCTCTGGACTCCGTTGCCCCTTGCTGGGGTTAGTCCACTGGTGGCGGAGAAGCACCGGCAGTTGCTGCGGCACTGCCAACCAATGGGCCACAATAATGCCCAGTGCCCTGACCGTGCGCGGTCGGGCGAAGAAGCCCCTCGGCCAACGCTCACGAGCTGCGGAAAAGATGACCCAGTTAGCGGCATCCTCTGATGGCTCCCGGCCAGCCCGGGGCGACAACCCTCCTCGGGACGTCTCCTGGAGAACCTGGACGGGTTGCATCAGCAACAGCGGCGGAGAGCAGCGGCCATCCACCGGATCCCGGCGGAGAACCGGCGGCAGCGGAGAAGAAGTCGCCACTCCGGCATCCTGCCAGCGGCAGTTTTATTTGGGGGGAGGGTTGGGGTGTGCGGGAGGTGGGTGTTTCACATGGTTTGGCGGAGTCGGCGATTCCCAGCGATGACCGGAGCCCCACAAACCACGCCGGCGACCCTGCATCACCGCCGGGTACTGCTGCGGCAACTACCCGGGCTCGCCCATGGCGGCGGCGGCGGCAGAAGAGCCACGATTCCAGCAAAGTGCCGGAGCCCTTTCTGAGTGGGGGGAGGGACAGGGATTGCGGGAGGGGGTTTTGTTACCTGGTTTGCATGGAGCTGTGTTTCTCCACAAAGACCTGGGACCCCGGTCCTGCATCGTTTCCCCTGTGCCAACCCCGGGCGCTGCTGCAGCGGCGACCCGTTGCTTACTGGCCCAGATGTTGCCGGCGGCGGCCACTCCAGTCCCCCTGCAATTGGGACCAACGAAGGCGGCGGTCTCTGCGGGGACCAGCGAGGTAAGCCAGACCAAGTCGCAGACTGACTCTGACTTATGTTTGCCTATGACTGTACCCTGTTGTTTCACTCTAGGGATGACTGGGGGGTGGCAGGAGATAGGGGCACCAGGGGAGGGGAAGGAAGGGCAGCTTGTAGGGCAGTCAGGATTCCCCATTACCCTGGCGGAGCAGCAAGGGGACTCTCGGTTAAGAGCCCCACTGTTGCAGCCTGGCTATGGGCCGGAGGTATCAGGGGTTGTGGCAAAGTTAGACCACCCCCAGATTTCAGGGGTAGTGGCAAAGTTAGACCACCCCCAGATTACCTGCCGGCCAGAAGCTAAGGTGGGTGCATCTGCACCAGCAACCCTGAGCTCACCTCCGGTAATGGGGGCACAGCTTCAGGGAGAGGGGCTAGCTCCGTTAGCACCCAGATCTAGGGTAGGATTGCCTGGGAGAGGGTTGGGTGGGCCAGTGGGAACCGGGGAGGGAAGACAGCAAGTGAGCCAGCCAGATTTCCCCATTACCCTGGCAGAGCAGCCAGGGGACTCTCAGTTAAGAGCCCCACTGTTGCAGCCTTGCTGTGGGCTGGAGGTATCAGGGGTTGTGGCACAGTTAGACCACCCCCAGATTACCTGCCAGCCAGGAGCTAAGGTGGGTGCATCTGCACCAGCAACCCTGAGCTCATCCCCGGTAATGGGGAGACAGTGTCAGGGAGATGGCCTCACTCACGTGTCCCTGGGATCCAGGCTAGGATTAACTAGGGAGAAGCGGAGTGAGGGGAGGCTGCAGGTAGGTAGCCAGCATCAGTTCTCAGTGGGAGAAGAAGGGCTAGTGGGAGCTGGGGAGGTACAGCAGCAGGTATGGCAGCTAGAGTCCTCCATTACCCTGGCAGAGCCTCAGGGGGTTTCTCAGATCAGCAACCCCCTTTGCAGCCTAGCTATGGGCTGGGAGCATCATGGACAGTGGCCAGTTTGTGCCACCCCAGGGATGCCTGCCAGCCAAGAGCTAAGGCGGTTGCATCTGGAGAGATGCCCCTGAGCTCATCCCTGGTAAGGGGGAGACAAGGTCAGGGAGGTAGGTGCACTCAGGTAGTTCCAGTGTCTGGGATAGGATTGCCCAGGGGAGAGAGGAGTGCAGGTGGGCTGCAGGGAGGTAAGCAGCAGGCTGAGGTGCTGGGCCTAGGGGAGGCTAGGCAGGGAGGCACCGTGGAGCAGGGGGAGATAGGAGGTCAGTGGGGTGTTAGGCAGCTGGCAGAAGCTAGGGATGGGCTAGGTAGGCAGAAGGTCCCTTGTTCTGACTGGCCAGGAGTGACCCCTCTGACAGATCACCCTGGGTTCCCAAAGGAGAGGCTGTGGGTAGATAGGCAGCCAGAGAGGAGAGTCAGGAGTATAGCAGAGCAGCTACAGGGTGGCACAGAGCCAGGGCAGGTAGGGTCCCTACAGAATAGTGACATAGCCCTTTCCCAGACTTGGTTGACAGGAAAGCGACGGTCTGTGCTGGATAGCTGGTCTCCTGCGGGTGCAGAAACATGCCAGTCTCTGGGCAGTGTGCAGCCTGGACTGCACCGGGGCCCCTTCACCATGGACTTGGTTCTCAAGGCACTGGGTGGGGGGCAGAGGGAGGCAAAGGAGAATGCCCGGCAGCCCAGATGGAGCCCGGCTCCCCAAGATCTGGACTTTACAATCCACTGTGGCCAGGACAATGTACTGGTCATTGCCGGAGGACAATTTTGCCAGGCCAATCCCTCAGGACTTATTGAGTGCTTCAAGGGCGCCAGTGGTATCCCAGGGCCAGGGGGAGGCCGCTGGGGTACCCGGCACCCCTTGAGCACGGGAGGTGTGACGTTCGTGAGGGTTTGGCCCGGGATTAAAGGGGTTACCCCCCCTCTAACATCACCAGGGAGACAAAGGGTTAACTGGGCTGAGGTCCAGAAATGTGATTTAACCCCTGTTATGACATGAAATGTGTTTTCCCCTGTTCCCCTGTTCCATTGTAATATCTGGTTTAATCAGTGTCTGCAACACACACACTGGGGCTTAAGGGGTTAATAAGCTACAGTTTAAGAAAATACCACTGTATTGTGTCTTTTCAGAAAATCTGGACTTCAAAAGGCTTAATTGAAGTTGAATGTGAAAAGCAGAAGGGTTTTTTAGTGTACAGTATGGTAATACCTGTTTGCAGGAAGCTAGGGTGGGTTGTGAGCGTTATAACTCACACCTTGTAAGCCTCTGCACCATCTCTATATGCCCAGGACACCACCAGGACTGTTTCCTCTGCACCTTAATACTGGATGTACTTACCCTTATATGTAAGTTTTTATTGTTACTACTACTAACATGTTTTAATTAAATCTTGACCCTCGGTGCGCTTTTGTGTTTCATTCCCTGCTGTTGCCCGCGTTTGGAGCCATCCTGCGACGGGACCTGTGGAGGAGGGGTGCCTTCACATCACATCAGCTGCAAGAGGGTTGATCCACTACGAGATCCTGTTAGGAAGCAAGAGCGCGGTTTGACTTTCTTAGTTATAACTCACACCTCTGCTTCAAGAGGTCTGGGGCATTGAGTGTGTAATCTAAAACAGAGGGGACAAATGTCCCGTCCCCCCCAGGGGTCCCTGCTTCAAAGGGTTTATTTATGGGGGTTGGGGTGGAGCTATCCCAAGCAGGAAATCAGAATGAGTGCCCTTATTAAATATAAGAATATTATGAGATGTCCTTGGCTGAACATGCTAAGAGTTACATATGTGTATTCGTGGGATTTAGCCCCACCTGGGAAGTCTAATCACTTTATCCCTAACAGCTACTAAGGGCCAGATATTAATATCTCCTTTAATTTAAATATTACACTGTAATGTTTGGTCTCTCTGGGAGGGTCAGGTGTGACAGAATGTATTAATATGGCTCACCTGCCTGTATGTATTACTGAACGGAAGTTATGAAGTGATTTGCAGTAAATATGAAATTTTGGTTGAGTTCTGAGAAACTGCAAACCCCCTGCTATGGTAATAAGCAGGAAGGCTAGAATTTACATAGCCTGGTCATCAAAGGCTAAATTGCTAATTGTTTATGCTTGGCCCAACTGACCAAAGGAACTAACCAGTTTAAGTGTGACATTTCACACTGAACCCTGGAAGTCCAAAATCAGCTTCAAGAGCTTCAAAAGAACTTTTTCTAGACGGCTCGGCGCCGTGATTGGGAGGGAAGGGTTAAAATGATATATAAGTCAGAGCCACCCTTTACCCAGTGTGTTCATTGTCTTCATGATCATCATGCCTGCATGTCATCAGGCCTGTTGGGCTATACCATCTTGATTGCTGAGAAGAAATGCCATGCAATGTCTTGGGCTGATTGCTGTATGAAACTGCCTGTCCAGATGGGACTGTTTTCATCATTTTCATCTTTTAAGTAAGTGTCTATATTTTGCTGTTAATTGTACATTTTTGTGTGTTCACCTTTATCAAGGAATAAATTATATTTTTATCATATCTAAGTCTCGTCCCAGTTCAAACCCAGGTATATATATATTTATATATATTTTTGGTGTAAATTACAGCCTGTCATAAGCTACCGTGACAGCTGGGTCAGTGCAGGCTGGGCTCAGTCTCAGACCTGGTCAGGGTGCTGGGTCAGTGCAGGCTGGGCTCAGTATCTCAGACCTGGTCAGGGTGCTGGGTCAGTGCAGGCTGGGCTCAGTCTCACACCTGGTCATGGTGCTGGGTCAGTGCAGGCTGGGCTCAGTCTCTCAGACTTGGTCAGGGTGCTGGGTCAGTGCAGGCTGGGCTCAGTCTCTCAGACTTGGTCAGGGTGCTGGGTCAGTGCAGGCTGGGCTCAGTCTCTCAGACTTGGTCAGGGTGCTGGGTCAGTGCAGGCTGGGCTCAGTCTCTCAGACCTGTCCAGGGTGCTGGGTCAGTGCAGGCTGGGCTCAGTCTCTCAGACCTGTCCAGGGTGCTGGGTCAGTGCAGGCTGGGCTCAGTCTCTCATACCTGGTCAGGGTGCTGGCTACGCACAGTCTGGGCTCAGTCTCTCACACCGTGTCAGGGTGCTGGGTCCGTGCAGGCTGGGATCAGTCTCATACTGTGTCAGGGTGCTGGGTCCGTGCAGGACGGGCATAGATATACTGATGGAATAATAACGGGTGCCAGGAACTTTTATAGGACAAACAGGAACTTTATTCCCAGCCGTTGATACTGATCTTCACACTAGGTCACACTTGGTCACACTTGGTAACACTTGGTCACACGTAACTCTATTCACAGTTAGGATATATTTACAGGGTTTGCACTATTTGCTTCTTCCCTAGGTAACCTCATCTTAATACTAATGAGGTACTGAGGCTTGTTTCTCTTTCGATTAGCAGGATCGTCCCTCTTCTGTATGGCGCCCGACATGTCCCATTACTAGTGAGCCCCTGGCGGGCATTGCCGTCATTCTATTTCCTCAGGTCCAATACCCCGGTACTGTACACTGACTGCCACCTCTGGGCATCCTGGGTCTGAGTTAGCTACGGACCTTCCAACTGGGCAGATCCCACTATGCCCTAAAGTTCCTATCTGGGGAACCCCTTTGGGGCATAGGCTTCCTCGTATCTGGGTAGGGCACTTTCCCTGACTATAAAACAAAAAATGGGGACAGATCGATCTTAGCACACATATCTACACACGGAAACATATTTACATTATTAACAGTGAGGCTCCTCCAACTGTCACTCCCAGGAACCTACTTCTAGAACCTTCGGACTGGCTATATATACCCCGATAGTGATGTCTCTCGCCACCAAGCAAACAGTGGGCATCGCTTCTTTTCTGCCAGGTCACTCTATACTTAGTTAACCCGGTAAAGCCATTAATCCCTTACCCTACTAGTCGGGCTACACTATATATAAGACAAAAGGTGTCACTGTGTGCTCATTTGCATGTCATTTCCCAGAATCCCGAGTGAGACATCGGGCCTGCACCGAGCGAGACATCGGACCTGCGCCGAGCGAGACATCGTGCCTGCGCCGAGCGAGACATCGGACCTGCACCGAGCGAGACATCGGACCTGCACCGAGCGAGACATCGGACCTGCACCGAGCGAGACATCGGACCTGCACCGAGTGAGACATCGGACCTGCACCGAGCGAGACATCGGACCTGCACCGAGTGAGACATCGGACCTGCACCGAGTGAGACATCGGACCTGCACCGAGTGAGACATCGGACCTGCACCGAGCGACACATCGGACCTGCACCGTGAAGGTCCGATGTCTCACTCGGTGCTGGTCCGATGTCTCACTCGTGTGTTAAAGGGACCGGCGGTTGCAACAAACACTCCGTGTACCGGATGTAGAATACAGGCATACGTCTCACTCGGCGCAGGTCCGATGTCTCACTCGGCGCAGGTCCGATGTCTCACTCGGTGCAGGTCCGATGTCTCACTCGGTGCAGGTCCGATGTCTCACTCGGTGCAGGTCCGATGTCTCACTCGGTGCAGGTCCGATGTCTCAGTCGGTGCAGGTCCGATGTCTCAGTCGGTGCAGGTCCGATGTCTCACTCGGTGCAGGTCCGATGTCTCACTCGTGTGTTAAAGGGACCGGCGGTTGCAACAAACACTCCGTGTACCGGATGTAGAATACAGGCATACCCCGGTTTAAGGACACTCACTTTAAGTACACTCATGAGTAAGGACATATCGCCCAATAGGCAAATGGCAGCTCGCGCATGCGCCTGTCAGCACGTCCTGAACAGCAGATATGTAAAGCGAAAATGTACTTACAGTGAAGCACTGCCTTTTCCCCACTTATCGATGCATGTACAGTACGGCAATCGTCATATACGTGCATAACTGATGTAAATAACGCATGTGTAACAAGCTCTATAGTCTCCCCGCTTGCGCACAGCTTCGGTACAGGTAGGGAGCCGGTATTGCTGTTCAGGAAGTGCTGACAGGCGCATGCGCGAGCTGCCGTTTGCCTATTGGGCGATATGTCCTTACTCGCGAGTGTACTTAAAGTGAGTGTCCTTAAAACTGGGGTATGCCCGTACAATAACAATAAGTTATAGACTGATGGTGGCCAGCACACCCAAAACAAGGCATATAGTGTAATGTATTGAGAAGACGATTATACATTGATGTCATGATCTCTCTACTATTCCCTTTCAAATGTATGTACTTGGATAATCAAATATAAATGATGTAATACACAGTATAAAACAAATACACATTAACCCTATTATACATGGCGTATGTGGTTGTATTGAATCCCAAACAAACAAGAATAATCACTCTGAAGGGAACACGGCTCACCTCGTTCAAACCAGACCTCCAGAAGGACCCCTCATAATGTCCCAAAGTAGACGATCAGACTACTGTCCTAATATGCAGATAGAAGAGAGAAATGGCAGAGCACAACCGGAATCATCCAAACAAGAACATTAGGAGGAAAGTGCGTTATCCATAAATCTTTGTACTGTACTAATATCAACAGTATCTTTGAGACCGCCAGGGTGCAATGTCCCCAGGACATACCCCCAGTATGTCTCTCTAATACACCATTTAAAAAAAATATATATTATATATATATATATTGTATTGATACAGATCAACCCCGTTATAGCGCGATCCGCTACAACGCGGATCCGCTTATAGCGCGATGTATGCGTGGCTCCCACTTTTATTATTTATGAATACATTACAACCCGATTATTGGTGCCTTAAATACTTTATTGTACAACGCATAGAATTGTACATTATTTCCAACGTGATCCGCTTATAGCGTGATGTGATTCTTTGGACCCCAAGCACAGCGTTATAAAGGGTTGAGCTGTAATAATAAAAGAAGAACGTTGAGCATATATGAGGGTTAACACCATACTGCAGGGGAACTGTATCACTGAGGTCCGAGTCCTGAAGGTGGCCAGCGAGAGCTACACACATGGCAGGTGGTCGTTAAAAGCCCCCGCCTAGAACCGTGATCTGAACCTCAAGTCTCGAAACGTAAGAACTTTTGGGCTAAGTAACGAGAACCGTAGTCCAGCATCCCCCAGGCATCTGGACCACCACCACCTCCCCCACACACGCTGGGACGCACATTTCCGACGCGGAGCCAGGGAGACAAGATTAAAGAAGGTCTACTTGGCAGGGTGGAGAGTTCCCGGATTAGGGGACCCACCGCAAACGGTGGGAACCCGGCGGCCCTTCCCTATCAAAATAAGGGTAAATGTCAGGGGTATAGGAGAGTAAAAAGAAACAGGGTTAACGTCCAGTGCATGTTGGGACCATGTTCCCAGTCACCGAGGGGATGTAAGCTCATGTTGGGAGCCTGGAGAGAATGGCCAAGTGAGGGGACTTCACTCACAGCATCCAGGCCGACTACCGGCATTCAGGGGCGGCCAAATCGATAGGATTGTTTGCGTCTGGCTTGGGAACCAACCTGGACCAGGTTGGCCTTCTCCCGTGTCCGGGCCTCGGGGGAAGGGAGCCATCCCGGTGGGGGGGGGAGGGGGGTAGACCAGGCTCACGCCCACTCGGGTCAGATGTTTCTGAGGGTGACTGGGGGAGGAGGCCTTCACATTACAAAAAAATGGGGCATTCTGGGGGATTAGGCAAGGTAAATAAATTGGATTAACATCAAGGCCCGAGGGAAAGGCCTAAAGCAGTGCGTAATGAATATAATTAAAGAGTAACAGCCCGCACCGCCAGCAGCTTAAACAAATACGTTCTATGCTGATTAGGTGCAGGTAACGAGGAGAATCTCTGTGAAACCTCAATATAAATACAGTATATCACACGAATCACCTGCAAAATATGACAAGGCATGATGATAAATCAATATATATTTTTTTTTTTACTGAAAAATGCATAAAGGTTAAAAGAAAAAAAAAAAAACTACCGACAAGATACAACTACATAAAGACGAATAAGACACAAAAAAAACTCCAAGGTGTTTCTTCCCTAATAACACCGTGTTATAGAAGCAAAAAATCCATATAGTGGGAAAGATAGGTAAAGAAGCTGATAAGAAAGAGGAGGAATAAAAAGGCAATATGCCCCAAAATAAGTCTAATTTACTAAATACTGTAGGTGGAAAACACATACAAAAAAAACCGATAAAAAATATAGTATTGGGCTAAAAAGCAACAAAAGAGCCAAGAAAGAGAGGGCCAATGTATCGGGTGTTGGTATCCTTTCTTCTGGCCCATTCCCACGTAGGAAAAGGACGCCGTACAGTACTTCCCTTGAGATTTGTCCCCCGGGCCACTCTCAGCCGTCAAGATAATCGCGTTCCCTGGATGGGCGGAAAGTTGTGTTATTATTTTATGCCGCGTTAAGAAATGTCCCCGTTGCTCTCCGGAGAAAGAAGCTACACTGTCTTCTCACGTCCCCCATACGACATACAGCAGAATCGATGACTTCTTTATCTCTGGTCGAGATCTAGCAGAGGTCCCCAAGGTTGCCCGTGCAGAGATCCATGATATTTCATGGTCAGACCACGAAATATCATGGATCCGTGCACGGGCGACCTTGGGGACCTCTGCGGATAATTCATTGAGCTGGTCAAAGAGGACATTTTATGAGAAAGCAAACAGGCCAGTCACCAAGGATTTCCTGGTGAGCTCTAGCCTACCAAGATTGAATAGGTTGGACAGATATTTATTTATTTATTTATAAAATATTTTACCAGGAAGTAATACATTGAGAGTTACCTCTCGTTTTCAAGTATGTCCTGGGCACAGAGTTAAGACATAGATAGTTGAAAGAAGAGATAGTTACTGGGCGCAAACTTCACAATAGAGGAATTGACACAGGTAGTTAAGGAGTTAAAACCATCAAAGGCACCAGGACCAGATGGCTTCTCGGGTCTCTATTATAAGAAATTCTGGTTCCTTGCCTTCTCTGGATGTTCAACGCAGTATTGGCGGGGGCCTCTCTACCGGAACAGATGCTCCAAGCGTCTATCTCAGTAATATATAAACCAGGGGAAGATCCGCTAGGTTGTAAAAGCTATAGACCAATTTCTCTAATCAATTCAGAAAGTCAAAATTTACACTAAATTATTGGCCAACAGATTAAGTCACATCATACCTAGACTAAATACTTCCAGATCAAGTCGGGTTTATTATGGATCGACAGGCAGTGGACAATACCCGACGAATCCTTGATCTGATAGAAATAGCCAATGCAAAGAAGGCGTTTGACAGGATTGACTAGGCATATCTAAAAGCTACACTTGGAGCCTTTGGTTTCGGGGAGAAAGTGAGTAATGCAATCCTATCATTGATTGTATTCAGGGCCAGCTGCTAGAGTAATCCATCAGGGATTCCCATCGGACCCATTCAAAATTAAAAGCCGGCACAAGACAAGGATACCCTCTATCTCCCATTCTGTTTGCCCTGTGTACGGAACCTCTGGCAGCCCAGATCCGTAACAACCCCGATATCTCGGGAATTACAGTCCAATCGCAAACCCATAAGGTGGCTCTATATGCGGATGACATCTTGCTGACAATCTCAAAACCCCTCACCTCTCTGCCAAACCTGTTTGACTTGCTAGGGAAATGTAATAAAGTATCTGGCTTTAAGATTAATGAGGCCAAATCCGAGGCATTAAATGTAAGCCTCCCAAATGATGTCGAAAAACTAATATAGATTAATTTTAATTGGCAACGCCCGGACATCAAATACTTAGGGGTCCACATCACTAAGGACTTTAAGAGTATTTATGATGCCGATTATCCCAAACTCATTCAGACAATAAGAGAGGATCTAAGAAAGTGGGCGTCCCACAGGTTATCCGGGATAAGTAAGATGTATAGCGTTAAAATGAATCTTCTCCCACGTATCCTATACCTATTCCAGACGTTACCGGTACCACTGCGGCTATCCCCAAGATCAGGAACAGAATTTGGTTGGTCTGCCGGATGGAAAAACTCATACGTTTGGTTAACGACACTGGCGTCAATTTTCTAAAAGTCTGGACGCCGTGGCTGGCCCAGACAGATATCCCCGGGGTGGAGATAAACACAATTTGGCAGTGATAGTTACAAATGCGTTCTCGGTTGATGGGTGAGGATGATACACAGGCAGATAAGGGGCATAAAAGTCCGACGGAGATCCGGAGGAGATCTAGCAGGGACTCAAGAGACTGGGGTTACCAGGTGTCCGGTGTTGAACTGGACTGTCCTGTGTTTGGACACTCTGTCCAGTAAAAAATGAGAGGTACTGTAATACTGGACATGTATGTGTCCGGTATTACCTCCCTGGACATAGTGACCTGACGCACCTTTCACCATTGAGTCCAGTATTTTCGGAGAAGCCATCTGGCCACCCTACAGGAGATGGAGAACCTGAAATAGGAGGACCAGTGAGGACTCGGCCCGCAGATGGTAAGGTCGACAGCAGCAGCGTGGAACCATACCCTTCCCCATCCCCCCCAGCCCCCCCATCCCTCCCATCTCCCCCACCCCACATCTATTACTTTAATTGTATTATTATTGATGTGGTCTCTTCTCTCAGTTGATTAGATATAGAGTTTTGGAACTCTTGTTAATTCGGACGTGCTGATGATATTGACACATCGCATTGAATGCAGGTCCTGTCATGGTTTGCTCTACAAAAATTCAATTAAACTTGAAGTTATAAAAAAAAAAACTAATGTCTCCATTGTCAAACCCCTTTCCCCCACCCCCAAATTCCTCTCTCCTCGTTCCTGTTTGGACGTCACAATGGCTGACCTTTTTTTGACGGAATGTCTTCGTGGGGGAAGACCTGTCTGTTCTTGTATCGTTCGTGTGGGTGGTATGGGGGTTTGAAGCCTGTTTTTTTTTTCCGCTATTATTTTACAATTGGGGTTTAAGAGGGAGAAATTGACTATAGAGCTGGCGCTCAACTGCAGTCCTCAAGACCCCACAACAAGCCAGGTTTTCAGGATATCCCTGCTTCAGCACAGTTGGCTCAATCAGCCACTGATTGAGCCAACTGTGCTGAAGCAGGGATATCCTTAACACCTGACCTGTTGGGGGGGATCTTGAGGTCTGCGGTTGAGCGCCCCTGGTCTGTAGGATGTATGTATGTATGTATGTCTTTATTTATATAGCGCCATTAATGTACACAGCGCTTCACAGCAGTAATACACGCGGCCATCATATACATAACAAATAATACAAATAACACATAATGGGAAGAAGGGCTTCCAGACATAAAAGTAACTTTTAGGAAGAGGAGTCCCTGCCCTGAGGAGCTTACAATCTATTTGATGATATAAGGCTACGGTCGCTGATGCGTCTGCAAGGCTGGCGGCGCGTGTAGCTGTGATCCCCGGTGAGCTGCAGGGGGAAAGCTGGGGGGGGGGGGTGTGAAGAGGGTGGGATTGGAGGCGCGGCCATGATGTCACCTGGCAGGTTCGCCCTCATTGGCTGAACCGCCAGGGGGCGTGGTCCCCGCGCTTGTCACCAGTACTGAAGACAGTTTAAGCTGTCTTCAGGATAAAGTGGTTGTGCAGCACGGCGGCCAAGGTGGGTAGCGGGCCCGGAACCATTGAGGGGCGGTTCTTGTCCGCTATGGCGGGCGCTGCAGCAGACGCCCGGGACCTGGCCTTAGGCTTACATCTCTAATTGGTTTGGGCAATATTATGATCCTGGCTGTTAAACATTCTCCGGAAATCCGCTTTCTGTTCCAATCAGATTATATCGATGATCTTCTTTTGGTCTGGAAGGGCACTATCTCTCAATCGCATGCTTTCCTTCACTTTCTCAACACTAACCTTTTCAATTTATAGTTCTCTCATCACCATCACCACCATCCCCACCAACCCCACCATCCCCACCATCCCCACCACCATCACCACCATCATCACCACCATCACCACCATCATCACCATCATCACCACCATCACCATCACCACCATTACCACCATCACCACCATCATCACCATCACCACCATCACCACCATCATCACCATCACCACCATCACATCATCATCACCCCCATCACCACCATCACCATCACCAACACCATCACCCCCACCATCACCACCATCACCACCATCACCACCATCATCACCACCATCACCACCATCATCACCACCATCACCATCACCACCATCACCACCATCATCACCATCACCACCATCACCACCACCATCACCATCACCACCATCACCACCATCACCACCATCACCATCACCACCACCATCACCACCACCATCATCACTATCACCACCATCACCATCATCACCACCATCACCACCATCACCATCACCAACACCATCATCAC
The DNA here is from genome assembly GCF_040206685.1 of Ascaphus truei. Taxonomy (NCBI): domain Eukaryota; kingdom Metazoa; phylum Chordata; class Amphibia; order Anura; family Ascaphidae; genus Ascaphus; species Ascaphus truei. Next base: position 149,831 of record NW_027456903.1, read on the forward strand.
CACCATCACCACCATCACCACCATCACCACCATCACCACCATCACCACCATCACCACCACCACATAGACTTCCTGGAGCTTTGTCTTTATGTTGACATGGACACGAAAGTATATTCAGATATATACAGGAAGCCAAATGCTCGTCGCGACACACTATTGCATGCCCCAAGTTGTCATGACAGGAGTCTATTCAGAGGTATACCTCGGGGTCAGTTTCTATGTATTCAAGTATTGAAGATTACGAACTAAGAACCACTGAATTAATGAAAAGATTTGAAGCTAGAGGATATGATCCCCAAATACAGCTCAACCCCGTTATAGCGCGATCCGTTACAGCGCGGATCCGCTTATAGCGCGATACCAGGGTGGCTCCCAATTTATCGTATTTATGAATACTTTACAACACGATTATTGGCGTCTTAAATACTTTATTGTACAACGCAAACAATTGCACATTATTTCCAACGTGATCCGCTTATAGCGCGATGTGATTCTTTGGACTCCAAGCGCAGCGTTATAAGGCTGAGTCCCCAGTCTTCACTGTGGCACGCGCGCCCGGCGGGGGGGGGGGGGGGGGTGGCGCGTGCACAGCGCTACACCGCAATCTGCGGTCTGGGGGGAGAGGGAAGGTTTACGACGGGAGGGGGCGTGGCTGTGGGTTTGCGGGGGCATGGCCATGACATCCCGCGGCTGGTTCGCCCTTATTGGCTGAACCGCCGGCGGGGGCGTGGCCACGCCCCAGTCACAGATGTCGAGGTCAAATTCCCCTTCCTCCCTGAAAACCTGGAGGGACTGGGACCAGCCTGACTGGGGGGGCAGGGCTTGATAGCAAAGCACACGCCGAGCCGTGCGCTGTGGCGGTGACTGGGACCGCAGCCTAAGGGGGTTGAGCTGTACTTCATGAGACATACCAAAGTGCAATCATAGAAAGGAGAACATGTACACTGCAGTATGGTGCCAGAGGGGGTGGGGGGGTACTTATCTGCCGGTGCACTGGGTCCAGGGAGGTCCAGACATCTCAGGGAAACACAGTGAAGAGAAGGGAAGCAGGCACACGGGCTTATGCAAAAAAATATTTAATGTGCCGCAAAGGAATCCAACGTTTCGGCAGAAAGAGATTCAGTGAGATTCTGCCAAAACATTGGATTTCTTTGTGGCACATTGAATTTTTTTTTTGTTGCATAAGTCCGTGTGCCTGCTTCCCTTCTCTTCACTGCAGACCAAAGTGCAAAACAGGAACCAAGGGGGTGGCCTGATTCAGTTCGACAGCACTTGTTTAAAAAGAAAAAAAGGGGAAAAAAATCTATGTATGGGAATGATGATAAAAATAACAATCAACAGCCTCCTCTTTTTATCACCAGGTATAGCAACCAGGCAAATTACGTAAAATCCAGAATAAAGAAGATTTGGTGAATCTTGGCTACAGATCCACTTTCGAAAGAAATGGTATCAAACGATCCAAAAATTGTATTTCAGAGATCTGAAACGGGGCGATATAATATCACCCAGTGTGCCCAAATCAACTCCAAAAACCCAACAGAGGAATTATTTCCCAACCTTACTGGTCGCTATCCCTGTTGTAAGTGTAAGATGTCTGTAACCCCCACAATGACACTCGTTGCAAGCGTATCTAGCTCTCTCCGACAGTAGGAGCATTGCAAGGCTGTCCTGGAACAAGAATCATATTTCTGTTTGACCCCCCCCCCCTTGCAGCTTCTGCTTGTCAGTTCCTTATTTTAAGCTGCACGTAGTTTGCTCTACACACACACACTGTGCCTGTGTGATATATTACAATGTTGCCATCCCTGCCTCTATGCATGTAGTCAGTGAGTTGCTACAGCAACCTCCGAGATCTTTCTCAGAATGGGCTATTCTGCCCTCCCCCCTGTCTTGCTGGCAGTTAGTCTGTCCCTAGACTATTCTTGTTACCCAGATTCCCCCACACTTCCTTTTCCTTCCTGACTCTGGCTGAGTGAGTACCCTTCCTTGATACACTCCTCTGGGCAAGGCCATCTCCTTTTTACCTGCCCCTAATTATAAAGCAACACAACATACCACCCACAAGTGCCTGTATATGAATCACCCTTTTCCAATAAAGTGAAGAAAACATAGCAGAACTTGGTGTGCTTTGGAAAGGGGGCTGAGTTAAGCGAACTGGAGCTGTTCACACTTCACACGTGACCCTGGCTTCAGGATAAAGGCTCTCAGCCAATCCCGAATCGACGTGATTGACGCACAACGGGCTGACGTCACTAACCGTGTCACGCGAACGCGGAAGTGGGACTGATCCGGTCGTGGAGAGAGGAACACTGGAGCTGATGGTGCATACCGGGTGAATGGACTACGTCAGTATCTTTTCCGTGCACACTTATGGCGCATGTTTGTGAGTGTTTTTAACCGTTTTCATTGTCCTATTAAACTTACAGGGTACACTTTGTGTTTTGCGCTCTCTCCTTCTCTTTGTCTGTAGTTTTGTTCGGGACCCATGGGTTGGATGTAGTGAAGAGAGCAGCATCACTTACCTGTGATTGGTAATTGCCATTGGACTGGTTACACCTATATATTGGACTCATAATACTAGGACTCCATATAGTATACTGTTGATGCAATATATATTTTCTATTTTTTAGTAATCTACTGTTATTAATAGTGATTTGAGCGCTAGCTGTTCATCATTTTATTCATATAAGATTTTTCATTCTTATGTTGAATTATTAGTTGGTGTTGTATCGCTATTTTTTTTTATAGTATAAGTGTAAGATGTGCAAATATCTTTTATTAAAACTAAAACATTTTGCAAAAAAAGATGGAAATAATGTACGTACCGTTTTGTCGTACATAACATGCAATACCGATCACGTCATTGACGTGCTCATGTGTGGATGTGACCAGCGCTATGTTGGCATGACGACAAGGCCATTAAAACAATGAGTGCTAGAGCGAATGAGATTAATCAGCACGAAAGATCAGTTACACCCAGGATCCAACAATTTTAGTATTGGTCAAAATGGAAGTTTGACCAACTTTAAATGCGTTGCACTGGGACGCATAAAACCACTCTTCCGGGGAGGAGACAGAACTAATTTGCTTTTCGAGGGAGAAGCTTATTGGATTTATTCGCTTGATAATTGTCACCAAACGGGTTAAATGTTGAACGGGACCTTAAATGCTTTTTATGACATTTTTTTTATAAGAATACACTTTTTATTAAAAGGAGTGTTCTTTTTATTAATTTATGATACATCATTTGGATTTCATCTCTTTAATTATAATTTTGTTCCCATATTTTTTCCCCCCATTCCAACCAGTTATGTTTTGATATCTTTTGATACCTCGACACTGTTTATAGTTGTCGTTCTCTCTCCTTATTAATTTATTGCAATTCTTTTATATGTGCCCTGCTCCATGTGCCCTGTTCCATGTGCCCTGTTCCTGTTCCCTGTTCCTTGTTCCTGTGCCCTGTTCCATGTGTCCTATTCCCTGTTCCATGTTCCATGTGCAATGGTCCCTGTGCCCTGTGCGCTGTTCCATGTGTCCTATTCCCTGTTCCATGTTCCCTGTGCGCTGTTCCCTGTGCCCTGTGCGCTGTTCCATGTGTCCTATTCCCTGTTCCTTGTTCCTGTTCCTGTGCGCTGTTCCATGTCTCCTATTCCCTGTTCCTTGTTCCTGTGCGCTGTTCCATGTCTCCTATTCCCTGTTCCTTGTTCCTGTGCCCTGTACGCTGTTCCCTGTGCGCTGTTCCCTGTGCGCTGTTCCCTGTGCCCTGTGCGCTGTTCCCTGTGCCCTGTGCACTGTTCCATGTGCCCTGCTCCATGTGTCCTGTTCCATGTGCCCTGCTCCATGTGTCCTGTTCCATGTGCCCTGCTCCATGTGCCCTGTTCCATGTGCCCTGCTCCATGTGCCCTGTTCCATGTGCCCTGTTCCATGTGCCCTGTTCCATGTGCCCTGTTCCATGTACCTTCTTCCTGTGCCATGTTCCCTGTGCCCTGTCCCATGTGCCCTGACCATGTTCCCTGTTCCCTGTGCCGTGTGACCTGTTCCATGTTCCTTTTTCCATGTACCATATGCCCTGTTCCATGTGCCCTGTTCACTGTGCCCTGTTCCTTGTTCCCTGTGCCCTGTGCCCTGTTCCATGTGCCCTGTTCCATGTGCCATGTTCCATGTGCCCTCTTTCATGTGCCATGTTCCCTGTGCCCTGTTCCTTGTTCCCTGTGCCCTGTTCCCTGTGCCCTGTTCCATGTGCCCTGTTCCATGTGCCCTGTTCCATGTGCCCTGTTTGCTGTGCCCTGTTCCATGTGCCCTGTTCCATGTGCCCTGTTCGCTGTGCCCTGTTCCATGTGCCCTGTTTCATGTGCCATGTTCCCTGTGCCCTGTTCCTTGTTCCCTGTGCCCTGTTCCCTGTGCCCTGTTCCATGTGCCCTGTTCCATGTGCCCTGTTCCATGTGCCCTGTTCCATGTGCCCTGTTCACTGTGCCCTGTTCGCTGTGCCCTGTTCCATGTGCCCTGTTCCTGTGCCCTGTTTACTGTGCCCTGTTCCTGTGGTTTCCCTGTTGCCAGCCCCAGCCCGTGACCCTGACCTTGCATCTCTGCCATCTGCCTTGACCTGTTCCTACATCCAGACTACGATTTACTCTACCAGGACTCTGTCCCCTGGCTCTGGTCAGTGATCACACACCCTTACCTTAGATCTGCGGTTCTGCTTCCTATCAGAGATGCACATTGTTATAGCTGGCCTCTTATCTTCTTTATTTTCCCCCTAACAAATGTATTCCTCTGTGGCCTTATTCGCATGTGTTTTTGGCATCTTCTGTGTAGGTGTTATGGGGGGGGGGGTTGTTGGAAGTATTTAAATTAAACTTGTGAGTCAACAACACACAAGATAAAATTACAAAGAGAGGACAAGCACACACGTTTGTTAGTTAAAGATAACATGTATGAAGAGCCACAAATGCCCCCAATTCTTACTTACACCGAGGGTACTTTCAAAAGAACTATTCATCCCACGGGCAGTACAAAGGACTCGGGGCATCCCTTAAGGTTGGAGGAAAGGAGATTTCATCAGCAACAAAGGAAAGGGTTCCTTACAGTAAGGGCAGTTATAATGTGGGATTCATTACCCATGGAGACTGTGATGGCAGATACAATAGATATGTTCAAAAAAAGGTCGGACATCTTTTTAGAAAGGAAAGGTATACAGGGAAATACCAAATAAGTATACAAGGGAAGGATGCTGATCCAGGGAGTAATCCGATTGCCAATTCTTGGAGTCAGTAAGGAATGTATTTTCCCCTTATGAGATATCATTGGATGATATGACACTGGGGGTTGTGTTTGCCTTCCTCAGGATCAATAAGTAAGTATAGATATAGGATAAAGTATCTGTTGTCTAAATTTATCAAGGTTGAACTTGATGGTCGTACGTCTTTTTTCAACCTCATCTACTATGTAACTATGTGACTATGTGACTATGTAACTATTTGACTATGTAACTATGTGACTATGTAACTATGTGACTATGTAACTATGTGACTATGTAACTATGTGACTATGTAACTATGTGACTATGTAACTATGTGACTATGTAACTATGTGACTTTGTAACTTTGTAATGTGCACAGCAAGGAGACAGACGACAGATCAGCGAGGCTCCAAGAGATCTAGTCACCGCTGACCGGATCCTTAGGAACGAAGGTCACATCGGAGATCTAGTCACCCCTTTTGAGTCCCTTAGGGCATGACTCTTGGCGTCCGCGTGTTTTGCCCCGCCTCTACGCTCGTGTCGTGCCTTGGGTCTCCGCATCTCCACCGCAGGCCTGCACGGCGCCGCCAACGCGTTTCGCTGCGTGCAGCTTTGTCAGGAGAAGGTGGCTATACAAAACGGGGTCCCTTTATATATCCTCTGCCCTATATTGATATTACACTGTTTGTATACCCAATACTGTATGCAGACATATGCAACATATATGGATGGTTATACGTATCAAAGAAGGGACACGTGTTCATAAATGTACAGTTCTTCATTCATAAATAGTCTGTATGTGATCAAAAGTGCTAATTAGATATCAAAATTCTACAAAATGAAGGGGTTATAAAAAAGGGAATTAGTTAGTTTCTACGGTTTTGCATCATTATGTTTATTTATGTTTATTTATGTCTATATTTACAATCTTTGTTATTACACTTTAATTAACGCTGCTGCCAGAGTCACACTACTCTTTCCTAGATCTGTCTCTGTGTCTCCCCTGCTGAAATCCCTCTCCTGGCTTCCGATCAAATCCCGCATCTCACACTCCATTCTCCTCCTCACTTATAAAGCTTTACACTCCTCTGCCCCTCCTTACATCTCAGCCCTAATTTCTCGCTATGCACCATCCCGACTCTTGCGTTCTGCTCAAGGATGTCTTCTCTCTACCCCCCTTTGTATCTAAAGCCCTCTCCCGCCTTAAACCTTTCTCACTGACTGCCCCCCACCTCTGGAATGCCCTTCCCCTCAGTACCCGACTGGCACCCTCTCTATCCACCTTAAGACCCACCTTAAGACACACCTGTTTAACGAAGCATAAGAATCTCTGGCTGCAGTGGAAGCTCTGTATGCTGAGGGATAATGGGGAAGGGCAGGCCGGCAGACCTGGCTGGGACGTGTAAATGTGCTCACACACGTGGGATGTTTATTCGCTGTTACACTGCACGGTTTCTGTCACTTCCTCTTTGTTTTTACTTTGTTAATGTGTGGTTTATACCCACGTGCCGGCCTCACGTCACATAACCAGCACTCCACCTCGCACTGTTGAGACCTGAAACGTTTGAAATGGCTGTCTGTGAGCAGGGGTTACTGGCTCTGCACTTCTGTAACCCAGGCTGTGCTGGAAAAGCTGTGTAACGTGGCAGGCAGCCGCTTGTAGGGATCCCACGTTAACGTGGGTAAGAAGTCAAGAGTGGCCCACTGTGTGCTCATTTGCAGGTCGTTACCCAGAATCCCCGGCTGCGCTGGAAGCAGTGTATGCCAAGAGATAAAGGGGAAGGGCAGAGCTGCTTGGGATGTGTCCCCCATTAAGATGGGATCCTCTTCGATTGAGCCACGTGTGCTGAAGCTGGGACCGATTGAGCCACCTGTGCTGAAGCTGGGACCGATTGAGCCACCTGTGCTGAAGCTGGGACCGATTGAGCCACCTGTGCTGAAGCTGGGACCGATTGAGCCACCTGTGCTGAAGCTGGGACCGATTGAGCCACCTGTGCTGAAGCTGGGACCGATTGAGCCACCTGTGCTGAAGCTGGGACCGATTGAGCCACCTGTGCTGAAGCTGGGACCGATTGAGCCACCGTTGCCAATGCTGGGACCGATTGAGCCACCTGTGCTGAAGCAGTGATATCCTGAAAACCTGTTGGGGGCCATTGAGGACTGGAGTTGGCCACTACTCAGTATCATTATACAGCGCAGTGTGTTCATTATCAGTGTATAGATACTCAACACCATTATACAGCGCGGCGTGTAATCCGCGTCGCCCCCAAAGGCGGACGCCTGATGGGGTTCCCCCAAGAGCTGCTCCCCTCTGCACAGAACCAGCGTGCTAAAAGGTTAATCTCTGCGGGTCAGCCCCACCCTCTGGAATGTTAATGCCCCTGGAGGACAAAGGACTCTGAAACCGCAGCTGCATTCACCCTGAACCCCTTCAGTCTACATCTGTGCCGCCAGAAAAGCAGACATCCTTTGGCGCAGCAGAAGGGCAGCCAAAGGGTGTCTGCCGTTTGCTGATGTTAAAGCTGCTCTATTTCAATCTGAACCTCACCAGCCCTCTTATCCCCTGTTCCCAATTTTCCAACTCGATCTGTCCATGAAATGTCTGTGAAGTGACCTCTGTTCTTTGTCTGTAACCGTGTATTGTTATAACTCTGTGCCCAGGACATACCGTACGGGAAAACGAGAGGTAACTCTCACTGTGTTACTTCCGGGGAACACACATTGTATAAATAAATAATCAGCGTGTAGATACTCAATACCATTATGCAGCGCAGCGTATGTACAAGTATTTATACTTTTATTATAACAAAGAGAATATAAAGTTTTATATTTATAAAAAAAAATATATATATAAATAGACGGTAATAAATACAGGCGGGGGAAAGGGGTAACAAAGGAGCGACGCTCTGCGGGTCTCTGGGTGTAATGAGAGAGCGACGCTCTGCGGGTCTCTGGGTGTAATGAGAGAGCGACGCTCTGCGGGTCTCTGGGTGTAGTGAGGGAGCGACGCTCTGCGGGTCTCTGGGTGTAGTGAGGTAGTGATGCTCTGCGTGTCTCTGGGTGTAATGAGGGGGCGACGCTCTGCGGGTCTCCAGCTGTTATGAGGGAGTGATGCTCTGCGGATCTCTGGGTGTAATGAGGGAGCAACGCTCTGCGGGTCTCCAGCTGTAATGAGGGAGCGACGCTCTGCGGGTCTCCAGCTGTAATGAGGGAGCGACGCTCTGCAGGTCCACAGCTGTAATGAGGGAGTGACGCTCTGCAGGTCTCCAGCTGTAAGGAGGGAGCGACGCTCTGCGGTTCTCCAGCTGTAAGGAGGGAGCGACGCCCTGCGGATCTCCAGCTGTAAGGAGGGAGCGACGCCCTGCGGATCTCCAGCTGTAAGAAGGGAGCGACGCTCTGCGGGTCTCCAGCTGTAAGGAGGGAGCGACGCTCTGCGGGTCTCCAGCTGTAAGGAGGGATCGACGCTCTGCGGATCTACAGCTGTAATGAAGGAGCGATGCTCTGCGGATCTCTGGTTAACCAGGGAGCAACGCTCTGCGATCATTGTGTAGCCTAGAAAAAAAGCAGTCGTTAGGAACACAACAAAAGACACCCGCAGAGCGTCACTCCATTATTAACCCCTTCCCTGCCAGAGACCTGCAGAGCATCGCTTCCTCATTAACCCCTTCCTCACCAGAGACCAGCAGAGCGTCGCTCCCTCATTAACCTCTTCCTTACCAGAGACCCACAGAGCATCACTCCCTCATTAACCCCTTCCTCACCAGAGACCCGCAGAACGTCGCTCCCTCATTAACCCCTTCCTCACCAGAGACCCGCAGAGCGTCGCTCCCTCATTAACCCCTTCCTCACCAGAGACCCGCAGAGCGTCGCTCCCTCATTAACCCCTTCCTCACCAGAGACCCACAGAGCATCACTCCCTCATTAACCCCTTCCTCACCAGAGACCCGCAGAGCGTCGCTCCCTCATTAACCTCTTCCTTACCAGAGACCCACAGAGCATCACTCCCTCATTAACCCCTTCCTGACCAGAGATCTGCAGAACGTCGCTCCCTCATTAACCTCTTCCTGACCAGAGACCCGCAGAACGTCGCTCCCTCATTAACCCCTTCCTGACCAGAGATCCGCAGAACGTCGCTCCCTCATTAACCTCTTCCTGACCAGAGACCCACATAGCATCACTCCCTCATTAACTCCTTCCTCACCAGAGACCTGCAGAACGTCGCTCCCTCATTAACCCCTTCCTGATCAGAGACCTACAGAACGTCGCTCCCTCATTAACCTCTTCCTCACCAGAGACCCGCAGAACGTCGCTCCCTCATTAACCTCTTCCTCACCAGAGACCCGCAGAGTGTCGCTCCCTCATTAACCCCTTCCTCACCAGAGACCCGCAGAGCGTCGCTCCCTCATTAACCTCTTCCCTGCCCGGACAGATAGAGTCATTGTGTTTATTTAGATTAGATCATTTAATGAAACAACGTATTACTATAAACCAAACCGTCATTGTGAGGCACTCAAGAGGTTGTGTTATGTTATGAAAGTGGAATAAATCCTTTATGTGGGGGAGAGAGAATGGGGGGGGCAGAAGGGGGGAAGGAGAGATTGGAGGAGAGAGAGAATGGGGGGAGAGAGAATGGAGGAGAGAGAATGGGGGGAGAGAGAATGGAGGGGGGAGAGAATGGGGGGGGGGGCAGAAGGGGGGAAGGAGAGATTGGAGGAGAGAGAGAATGGGGGGAGAGAGAATGGAGGAGAGAGAGAATGGGGGAGAGAGAATGGAGGGGGGAGATAATGGGGGGGCAGAAGGGGGGAAGGAGAGATTGGAGGAGAGAGAATGGGGGAGAGAGAATGGGGAAGAGAGAATGGAGGGGGAGAGAATGGGGGTGAGAGAATGGAGGAGAGAGAAGGGAGGGGAGAGAGAATGGAGGGGAGAGAGAATGGAGGGGAGAGAAAATGGAGGGGAGAGAAAATGGAGGGGAGAGAATGGAGGGGAGAGAAATAGGGTGGAGAGAATGGAGGAGAGAAAATAGAGAATGGAGGAGAGAGAGAATGGGGGGGGGAGAGATAATGGGGGGGAGAGATAATGGGGGGAAGGAGAGATTGGGTGAGGGAGAGAGAATGGAGGAGAGCGAATGGAGGGGAGAGAATGGAGGGGAGAGAATGGGGAGAGAAAATAGAAGATAGAGAATGGGGGAGAATGGAGGAGAGAGAGAATGGAGGAGAGAGAGAATGGAGGAGAGAGAGAATGGAGGAGAGAGAATGGAGGAGAGAGAATGGAGGAGAGAATGGAGGAGAGAGAGAGAATGGAGGAGAGAGAGAATGGAGGAGGGAGAATGGAGGGGAGAGATAATGGGGGAAGGAGAGATTGGGTGAGGGAGAGAGAATGGGGGAGAGACAGAATGGAGGAGAAAAGGAGAGGGGGGAGAGAATGGGGGAGAAAAGGAGAGGTGGGAGAGAGAGAATGGAGGTGAATGTGGGGAGAGAGAGAATGGGGGGGGAGACTGGAGGAAAGAGACAGAATGGGGGAGAGAAAGAGAGGGGGAGAGAGACAGAATGGGGGAGAGAGGGGGAGAGAGCCAGAATTGGGGAGAGAAAGAGGGCGAGAGAGAGACAGAATGGGGGAGATAGAGAATGGGGGAGAGAAAGAGAGGGGGAGAGTGAGACAGAATAGGGGAGAGAGAGAATGGGGGAGAGAGAGAATGGGGGAGAGAGAGAATGGGGGAGAGAGAGAATGGGGGAGAGAGAGAATGGGGGAGAGAGAGAATGGGGGAGAGAGAGAATGGGGGAGAGAGAGAATGGGGGAGAGAGAGAGGGGGAGATAGACAGATTGGGAGAGAGTAAGAGAGGGGGCGGGAGAGACAGAATGGGGGAGAGAAAGAGGGGGAGAGAGAGACAGAATGGGGGAGAGAGAGAGAGAGAATGGGGGAGAGAGAGAGAGAGGGGGGGGGAGAGAGAGAGCAAAGGGGGGAGAGAGAGAATGGGGAGAGGGGGAGAGAGAATGGGGAGAGGGGGAGAGAGAATGGGGGGTAGAGAGGTGCCAGTGTGTGTTATGTTAGGGACAGATCAGCGCTGCAGGACACCTGGAGACGCTGGCAGATAAATAACATTATAATATTTATTTTTAACGAATGTCATTTGTTTGATAAATAAAGAAAATGGTGTGTCCTGCTTTCTACTTTTGTCACCCCAGCCTGGGGTTGGGGGTAGTAATGAGCCCTGGGTGTAGGGGGTAGTTATAGCCTGGGGAGGGGGTAGTAATGAGCCCTGGGTGTAGGGGGTAGTTATAGCCTGGGGAGGGGGGGTAGTAATGAGCCCTGGGTGTAGGGGGTAGTTATAGCCTGGGGAGGGGGGGTAGTAATGAGCCCTGGGTGTAGGGGGTAGTTATAGCCTGGGGATGGGGGTAGTAATGAGCCCTGGGTGTAGGGGGTAGTTATAGCCTGGGGAGGGGGTAGTAATGAGCCCTGGGTGTAGGGGGTAGTTATAGCCTGGGGAGGGGGGTAGTAATGAGCCCTGGGTGTAGGGGGTAGTTATAGCCTGGGGAGGGGGGGTAGTAATGAGCCCTGGGTATAGGGGGTAGTTATAGGCATGGGGAGGGGTAGTTATGGTCCTGGGGATGGGTACTTATGGGCATGGGGGGTAGTTATTAGCATGGGGAAGGGTAGCTATGGGTATGGGGAGGGGTAGTTGTATGCATGGGGGTAGTTATGTTACTTTGGAGGGGTAGTTATGTGCCTGGGGGGTAGCTATGGACATGGGGAGGGGTAGTTATAAGCATGGGGGTAGTTATGTACCTGGGTGGGTAGTTATGTGCCTGGGGGTAGGTCTGGGCATGGGGAAGAGTAGTTATGGGCATATGGAGGGGTAGTTATTGGCATGGGGGTAGGTATTTGCCTGGGGAGGGGTAGTTATGTGCCTGGGGGATAGATATGGACATAGGGGGTAACTATGGACATAGGGAGGGGTAGTTATGGGCTAAGGGGGGTAGTTATGTGAATGGGGGTATTTATGGGTCTGGGGAGGGGGGATGGGGTGATTATGTGCCAGGCGGTGGGGCATAGTAATGGGACCTGGGGGGTAGTTATGGACCCTGGGGGGTAGTTATTGGAGCTCCCCCGATTCACCCCCCCCCCCCCACCCCCAGTTGAGCGTCTCACCTCTCCCCCCACCGTCCTCCTCCTGGGTGGAGGCGTCGGGAGGTTCAGTCGGCGGGCGATGCGGGCGGTCACCCCCAGCCGGACGTCCGTCGTCACCCCCCTCCACCCCATGGCTCGCCCGCAGCTGGGGCAAACCAACTGCCCCGTCGCCCCTCCGACCCGCGCCACCAGGCAAGCCCGGCAGTAGCTGTGGCCGCACTCCGTCGTCACCGGGTCCTGGAAGTAACCCCCGCACAGCGGGCACACCGACCCCTCCTGCAGCTCTCTCACGGGACCACCGGCGGCCATCTTTAAAAATCCCGACCGCACGTTTGGTGTTTCTAGTCTCTCTCTCTCTCTCCAAGTGGGAAGGCAAAGCCGTGGTATAGTATATGGGATATATATAGGCACATGGGAACGCCCCGTACAGCTGTCATGATTGCCCCGGGGCCGGGTATGTGGACGGACAGGTTCAGAGCGTTGAGTGAGTGTTTGCGGGACTTCCACCGCCCCGGGGAGATTCCTCAGGCACTTGTGGGGTGAGGTAACCACCGGAGAGGAGGCGACTGAGGGTTCATGTTTTGTTTTGGTTTTTTTAATAGGGTTTAGAAGTGAAAAACTTTTATATGGTGAATTTAATGGGGGTTTATATTGGCTATAAGAGAATAAACCCCTTTGTAATGGGGATTTAATGGGGTTTATAAAGGAAACCCCTATTAATGTGCATTTTATGGGGTTTTATTATGTAGGAGAAAATATATGGGGGTATATATGGTTTATTAAAGAATGAAACCCTTTATAATGGGGCTGTAATGGGGTTTTATATTGGTTATAAGAGAATAAACCCCTTTGTAATGGGGATTTAATGGGGTTTTATGGTTATAAGGGAATAAAACCCTTTATAATGGGGATTTCATTGGGGTTTGTAAGGGAAACCCCTATTAATGTGAAATTTATGGGGTTTTATTATGTAAGAGAAAATATATGGGGTATATATGGTTTATAAGAGACTGAACCCCTTTATAATGGGGATTTAATGGGGTTTTATATTGGTTATAAGAGAATAAAACCCCTTTGTAATTGGGATTTCATTGAGGTTTATAAGGGAAAACCCCTATTAATGTGAATTTGATGGGGTATTATTATGTAGGAAGAAATATATGAGGTTTATAAGAGAATGAACCCCTTTGTAATGGGGATTTCCTTGGGGTTTATAATGGAATCCCCTATTAATGTGAATTTTATGGGGTTTTATTAAGTAGGAGAAAATAAATGGGGTTTTATATGGTTTATAAGAGAATAAAACTCTTTACAATGGGAATTTAATGAGGTTTCATATGTTTTATAAGAGAATAAAACCCTTTATAATGGGGTTTATAAGATAATAAAACAATGTAGAATGGGAATTGTATTGGGGCTTACAAGGGAAACCCTTTTTAATGTGAATTTAATGGAGTTTTATTATGTAGGAGAAAATATATGGAGGTTTGTATGTTTTTTTTAAAGAGTATACACCCCTTCATAATGGGGATTTAATGGGAATTTCAATGGGGTTTATAAGGGAAACCCCTGTTTATGTGAATTTAATGGGATTTAATTGTATAGCAGAAAAATATAGGGGTTTACCTGATTTATAACGAAATAAAACCTTTTTAAATGGGTTTTAAATGGGTTATAAGGTTAACTCCTATTAATGGGAATTTAATGGGGATTTTATTATACACATGTAGCACACACAAATGTGGGGTTTATGGGGTTATTAAGATAAAAAACCTTTATAATGTGAATGTAATGAAGTTTTATTATATAAGAGAAAATATATGGGTTTTTTATAGGGTTTATAAGAGAAAACAGCTATATGGTCAATTTCCTTTGATTTTATTGGGTGTATAAGGGAAATTCCTTATTAATGAGAATTTAGTGGGGTGGTTATTATATAGTAGACAAAAAGCTGGGGGTTTTATATGGTTAATAGGAGAAAAAAATAACGTAATGTGAATTTAATAGGGTTTTATTATATGGGATATATGCAAGGGTTTCGTGGGGTTTATAAGGGGAAACCCACTTTATAATGTGAATTTAATAGGGTTTTATTTTATAGCAGACACAAATATGGTGTTTATAGGAATTTAAGAGTAAAACCCTTTATGATGTAAAATAATGGGGAACGTTTAAGGTTTACAAGGGAAAACGTTATATGGTGAATGTAACGGGGTTTTATTATATAGGAGGACAAAGTATATAAGAGAAAAACATGTTAGAATGAGAAATAATGTGGAATTCATAGTGTTTGAAGAAAATCCCCTTATAATGTGAATTTAATGGGGTTTTATTCTATCAGATAAAAGAGGGATTTATAGGGGTTATATAAATAACCTTTAGAACGTGAATACAATAGGGGTTTTATCATATAGGACAAACAAACATTTGTAAGGGAAAATTCTTCATAATGTAAATTCAATAGAGGATTATTATTTGGGCTTAAAAAAAATGTGGAGTTTAGAAGGAAACCGACTTGATATGGTTATTTTAGGGGTTATAGGGTTTCTAAGAGAAATGGTTTCTATTGTGAATTTGATATACCCTTTACAATGTTAATGAAATGGGTTTTGTGTAGGGTTTTTAAGAATAAACCATTGGTACAGTGAATTTGGTGAGATATTTGATATAGACTGTAAGCTCCTCGGGGCAGGGACTCCTCTTCCTTAATGTTACTTTTATGTCTAAAGCACTTATTCCCTTTACCTGTTATTTATATTATCTGTTATTTATTGGATTACCACATGTATTACTGCTGTGAAGCGCTATGTACATTAATGGCGCTATATAAATAAAGACATACAATACAATACAATATAGGATTACAAAACAAGGATTTTACGCATTTATAAGAGAAAATGGCTCTGTAAATGGTGAATAATAAAAAATAAACCTCGTCTATGTTGAATTATACATACCATTTATAAACTGAATTTGATTGGATTTTATCAAGGTTTTTTAGAGAAAAATATTTTATGTAAGGTGAATTATATATAGCGGTATAATGTGGATTTAATGGTATTTTACTGGGTTTTTAAGAGAGAAAAACCATTATATGGGGAATTGTACATACTCGGAATTTAATGGGGTTTTATAATGTAGAGTAAAAAAGGGGTGTTCTAGGGTTGAAAGGAAAAATCCTACACGTCTTGAATTATTTATACGCTGTTGAATATGAATTTAAAGGGGGTTTTACTGCGAATTAAATAGTGTTTGTCCATGAATTCAACGGCAATCCCTATATAAAGTAGATTGTATAGGGTGTATAAGAGAAATCCCATTAATAATTGTAAATGTATGGGGTTTTGTTTATAAAGAAGGTCTATACAGAAGGTAAAGCAGACCCGCAAATATTAGATTTTACATTGGCATAGTTTAAATGCAATACTGCCTATTAAAAATAATACAAACTCTTATGCAATGTGCAAGGCACGAGGGCCGGTGTGTGACATTATGTACTGGAAGCATCATGCGCTGTTTAAAATAACACTTGGCACATTGCATCACGTTGAATACCTGATTGCTATACAATAATGTAAACAAGAACAGAACTGTGCGTGTTGTGGCAGTAAGTGGCAGGGCTTTCCGTGTACCTGTGCGGGGCAGGTCTGGTAAGGACGTTCTCCGTGTACTGCAGGGGTACATGAGAATGCTCACAGGCAGTGTTAGGAGCTGCGTATACTGGTCATGCCGGGACGTGGCTGCAGGCGTGTAACGCTTTGGCCAAAGGGTTTAACTAAATGACCCTTACTCGTGAGAATACTGACCTTGAAGTATATTACTGTGTATTTTGTCACACTGGATATTTTTGTCTTCTGTTATATATATATATATATATATATATAGCAACTGTAAATATTACTGTATGCTCATCTGCATGTCTTAGACAGGTCTGCAACCCTGTCTTTCCCCATTATCACCCAGCACACAGCACTTCCACTGCAGCAAGGGATTCTGGGAAATGACATGCAAGCTGTATGCTGGGCGATAATGGGGACAGACAGGGTTGCAGACCTGTCTAAGACATGCAAATGAACATACAGTAATAATTACAGTTGCTTTATGCTTTACTGTGGAGGGTTTTTGTCACTTTTTTTACCCACCATAACCTTAATAGTATATATATATATGTGCTGTTTTGTAACTGCTAATACATGTCTTTTTGCTTTATCTGAGTGTTGCTGCTTTTGTGCCTTTTCTTATGGGAAGACAGGGTTTCTATATTAATTTCTATGGAGCATGCACCTTGACTTTACATTTGTTGCTTGGAGTGCTGGCTGCTGCTTTTTGTTATATATATATATATATATATATATATATATATATATATATATATATATATATATATATATATATATATTGCAGAATAAATGAGTTCTTCAGTATTAGGTGATACCTTTTTTATTGGACTAACAATTTATGTCATAGGACAAGCTTTCGAGAGTTCTCCTCTCTCGAAAGCTTGTCCTATGACATAAATTGTTAGTCCAATAAAAAAGGTATCACCTAATACTGAAGAACTCATTTATTCTGCACTATCACAACTGGACCAACACGGCTATATACTGGACAGACAGACAGACAGACAGACAGACAGACAGACAGACAGACAGACAGACAAAGACAGACAGACAGACAGACAGACAGACAGACAGACAGACAGACAGACAGACAAAGACAGACAGACAGACAGACAAAGACAAAGACAGACAGACAGATAGACAGATAGACAGATAGACAGATAGATAGACAGACAGATAGATAAAGACAGGCAGACAGACACAGACAGACAGACAGACAGATAGATAGAGTTAGTAAATATCAAAAATTAGTGTCATATTATTTATAATACCATACTGTGAAAATAATATATTTTGATGGCCTGTATAACCTCAATTCTGTGTATCTTTTATTTATAACTAGTGCTAGTAAATATCAATTATTTGTGTTATTTATAATAGCTGTACTGGGGAAATAATACATTTGGGTAACACAATAATGTGTACAGGTAGCCCTCATTATCCAACGTTTCACTTTACAACGAATGGCAGATCCAACGCTTTACAATGCAACCCTACGGGCTGTTATCCAACGCCAGACTGCGTTAACCGACGCCAGACTGTGTTATCCGACGCCTGAATGCGTTATCCGACGCCTGAATGCGTTATCCGACGCCTGAATGCGTTATCCGACGCCAGACTGTGTTATCCGACGCCTGAATGCGTTATCCGACGCCTGAATGCGTTATCCGACGCCTGACTGTGCTATCCGACGCCTGAATGCGTTATCCGACGCCTGAATGCGTTATCCGACGCCTGAATGCGTTATCCGACGCCTGACTGTGCTATCCGACGCCTGACTGTGTTATCCGACGCCTGAATGCGTTATCCGACGCCTGACTGTGTTATCCGACGCCTGAATGCGTTATCCGACGCTGACTGTGTTATCCGACGCCTGAATGCGTTATCCGACGCCTGACTGTGTTATCCGACGCCTGAATGCGTTATCCGACGCCTGACTGTGTTATCCGACGCCTGAATGCGTTATCCGACGCCAGACTGTGTTATCCGACGCCTGAATGCGTTATCCGACGCCTGACTGTGCTATCCGACGCCTGAATGCGTTATCCGACGCGCTGACTGTTATCCGACGCCTGAATGCGTTATCCGACGCCAGACTGTGTTATCCGACGCCTGAATGCGTTATCCGACGCTTGAATGCGTTATCCGACGCCTGAATGCGTTATCCGACGCCTGAATGCGTTATCCGACGCCTGAATGCGTTATCCGACGCCTGAATGCGTTATCCAACGCCTGAATGCGTTATCCGACGCCAGACTGTGTTATCCGACGCATGAATGCGTTATCCGACGCCAGACTGCGTTATCCAACGCCTGAATGCGTTATCCGACGCCAGACTGTGTTATCCGACGCTGAATGCGTTATCCGACGCCAGACTGTGTTATCCGACGCCTGAATGCGTTATCCGACGCTTGAATGCGTTATCCGACACCTGAATGCGTTATCCGACGCCTGAATGCATTTATCCGACGCCTGAATGCGTTATCCGACGCCTGAATGCGTTATCCGTGTCCTGAATGTGTTATCCGACGGCAGACTGTGTTATCCGACGCCTGAATGCGTTATCCGACGCCTGAATGCGTTATCCGCCGCCTGAATGCGTTATCCGAACGCCTGACTGTACTATCCGACGCCTTGAATGCGTTATCCGACGCCTGAATGCGTTATCCGACGCCTGACTGTGCTATCCGACGCCTGAATGCGTTATCCGACGCCTGAATGCGTTATACGACGCCTGACTGTGCTATCCGACGCCTGAATGCGTTATTCGACGCCTGAATGCGTTATCCGACGCCTGACTGTGCTATCCGACGCCTGAATGCGTTATCCGACGCCTGAATGCGTTATCCGACGCCTGAATGCATTATCCGACGCCTGACTGTGCTATCCGACGCCTGAATGCGTTATCCGACGCCTGAATGCGTTATCCGACGCCTGACTGTGCTATCCGACGCCTGAATGCGTTATCCGACGCCTGAATGCGTTATCCGACGCCTGAATGCATTATCCGACGCCTGAATGCATTATCCGTGTCCTGAATGTGTTATCCGACGGCTGAATGCATTATCCGACGCCTGACTGTGCTATCCGACGCCTGAATGCGTTATCCGACGCCTAAATGCGTTATCCGACGCCTGAATGCGTTATCCGACGCCTAAATGCGTTATCCGACGCCTGAATGTGCTATCCGACGCCTGAATGCGTTATCCGAC